>NW_025746518.1:0-106777 GCF_021184085.1 Oncorhynchus gorbuscha
GTACAGTGAAACTGCAGCTGGGAGGCTCAGTGTGAAGCAGAGAGACAGGTCTGAGTCTTGGGGTAGATTGTACAGTGAAACTGCAGCTGGGAGGCTCAGTGTGAAGCAGAGAGGCAGGTCTGAATCGGGGGGTAGATTAGACACTGAAGTAAATGCTCTTTATTTCGGATTTGGGGATTTGAAAAATGCATGAAATATTGTACTTTATTCAATGGAGTGGGTAAAACAGGAGTTTTTCTGGTGGTTGAACTAATTTCTTTACAACATAAATTATTATTATGAGGTCCCCCTCACCATTATTATTCTGGGGTCCCCCTCACCATGATAATTCTGGGGTCCCCCCTCACCATTATTATTCTGGGGTCCCCCCTCACCATGATTATTCTGGGGTCCCCCTCACCATGATAATTCTGGGGTCCCCCTTACCATGATAATTCTGAGGTCCCCCTCACCATGATAATTCTGGGGTCCCCCCTCACCATTATTATTCTGGGGTCCCCCCTCACCATTATTATTCTGGGGTCCCCCCTCACCATTATAATTCTGGGGTCCCCCCTCACCATTATTATTCTGGGGTCCCCCTCACCATTATTATTCTGGGGTCCCCCCTCACCATTATAATTCTGGGGTCCCCCCTCACCATTATTATTCTGGGGTCCCCCTCACCATTTGCAATGAGATTAGTGTAACTTGTGTGCAGCTCCTCTTTGAATGCAGTCTGGTGATATGCTTTACATTCATACTCATTACAAATCTGCACTAATCAATCAACACATGCTTTCCTTTGGACTTCTGCTAGTAATATACAACAACAAAAAACACCACATAGGTGCAGTGAAATGTGTTGTTTTACTGGGTCAGCCACAGTAGTACAGCATCCCTGGAGCAAATGAGTTCCTTGCTTAATTAAAGACACATCAACAAATCTTTCAGATGTTTTCCTGTTCCACTCTGGTATTCAAACCGCTCTAACCGTTAGGCTACTTGCCGCCCATTATTTTATTATTATGTGATGAAAGAAATTAAAAATATGAGCTTTTTTTGTCTGGAAATAAAATAAACATCGATCTCAACTGCGTTGCCCACTCCAGTCAGCAGATGGCGATCTGGGAATTTCAGGCGACGCTGCCAGTTGTGACGTATAATCTAGTGGACGGGACGTTCTTTCAACAACAACAGCTAGTCAGACACCTCGGTAGCTTTCTAGACAAAATAGTCGTTGTTTAGTTGCACCTGTGTTTTAAAAATGTGTATGTCTTATTGCTAGCTAGTTTCCCCATTTAATTTCATGTATACGTTGTTAGGTAGCTGGCTTGATAAATGAGCTTATCAATAGGCTAACGAACGCTAACTAGCTAGCTAACATCTCCGACCATGAGTTCACTGAGCTGCTCTCCTCCTGCTGAAGAAGAGGAGGTCTGCTGGACGGAGAAAGAGGGTCTGGTGAAAGAGGAGGAGGAAGAGAAAGATGTTACAATACAAAAACAAGTAGAATGTGAGGCTATTACGGTGAAAGAAGAAGAAGACTCGTTCAGAGTGAAAGAGGAAGAGGATGTTACAGTAAAAGAAGAGGAAGACTCGTTCAGAGTGAAAGAGGAAGAGGATGTTACAGTAAAAGAAGAGGAAGACGCGTTCAGAGTGAAAGAGGAAGAGGATGTTACAGTAAAAGAAGAGGAAGACGCGTTCAGAGTGAAAGAGGAGGAGGATGTTACAGTAAAAGAAGAGGAGGAAGAGAAAGAGGAGGATGCAGTTTTTGGAGTGAAAGAGGAGGCGGGTGAGATGACTGTCACATTGAAAGAGGAGGAGACAGGAGATCTGATTAAGACCCGTAAGTACTGTCTTAAAAACGGCAGCACAAACTATTGTTACTATTCTCTCATTGAAACCTCGTTGGAGGAAGTATGTTCGATATGCTTTTTACATTTGTAACACAATCCATGTTTCATAAAACCATGATAAAAGGGCCATTATAGGACTTTTTTAGACCTGTATATGCCCCCTGTCAGACTCCATGACCTCTGACCCCTCCATGATACTGACAACATCTAGTCATTATACTGTCAGACCCAATGACCTCTGACCCCTCCATGATACAGACAACATCTAGTCATTATACTGTCAGACCCAATGACCTCTGACCCCTCCAGGATACAGACATCATCTAGTCATTATACTGAAAGACCCCATGACCTCTGACCCCTCCAGGATACAGACATCATCTAGTCATTATACTGAAAGACCCCATGACCTCTGACCCCTCCAGGATACAGACATCATCTAGTATTTATACTGTAATACCTTATCACCCCTCCATGATACAGACATCATCTAGTCATTATACTGTCAGACCCAATGACCTCTGACCCCTCCATGATACAGACAACATCTTGGTGTCATTATGCTTCTTATATTGTGCTCTAATATAGAGAGTCTAGATTATGAGATGTATTTTTATATGTTAATATCTCAAAAGTAGCCTTTCTGATCCAGCTCATTTTTAGACATATATCATTTGTAACGATATAGCCTACTCTTTAAACACATGGACTCGAGGTACTTTTGAATGATATGACCCGTTTTATAAATAGAAATAGACAACTTTTATTTTTTGGTGTCTTTTATTGAGGTCTCAGTTTAATATGTTCTGGTTGTAGCGTAGCCCTGTTTTACATATATAGAGGATGTAGCGTAGCCCTGTTGTAGATATAGAGGACGTAGCGTAGCCCTGTTGTAGATATAGAGGACGTAGCGTAGCCCTGTTGTAGATATAGAGGACGTAGCGTAGCCCTGTTGTAGATATAGAGGATGTAGCGTAGCCCTGTTGTAGATATAGAGGATGTAGCGTAGCCCTGTTGTAGATATAGAGGATGTAGCGTAGCCCTGTTGTAGATATAGAGGACGTAGCGTAGCCCTGTTGTAGATATAGAGGATGTAGCGTAGCCCTGTTGTAGATATAGTGGATAAATCCATTTCAATTCAATCACGTTTTTGACAGCATCCATTTTGAGTATCCATAGAGTGTCCATAGAGTGTCCATAGAGTGTCCATAGAGTGTCCATAGAGTGTCCATAGAGTGTCCATAGAGTGTCCATAGAGTGTCTATAGAGTGTCCATAGAGTGTCCATAGAGTGTCTATAGTCTCCATAGAGTGTCCATAGTCTCCATAGAGTCTCCATAGAGTGTCCATAGAGTGTCCATAGAGGGTCCATAGAGTGTCCATAGAGTGTCCATAGTGTCCATAGATGTTTGTCCATGTAAGAAGTGGTCAGAAAGTTACTTTTTGGACCTGAATGGCAAAACATTCAGGAGATGTGGGGCGGCAGGTAGCCTAGTGGTTAGAGTGTAGGGGTGGCAGGTAGCCTAGTGGTTAGAGTGTAGGGGAGGCAGGTAGCCTAGTGGTTAGAGTGTAGGGGAGGCAGGTAGCCTAGTGGTTAGAGTGTAGGGGCGGCAGGTAGCCTAGTGGTTAGAGTGTAGAGGCGGCAGGTAGCCTAGTGGTTAGAGTGTAGGGGCGGCAGGTAGCCTAGTGGTTAGAGTGTAGAGGCGGCAGGTAGCCTAGTGGTTAGAGTGTAGGGGCGGCAGGGTAGCCTAGTGGTTAGAGTGTATGGGCGGCAGGTAGCCTAGTGGTTAGAGTGTAGGGGCGGCAGGTAGCCTAGTGGTTAGAGTGTAGGGGCGGCAGGTAGCCTAGTGGTTAGAGTGTAGGGGCGGCAGGTAGCCTAGTGGTTAGAGTGTAGAGGCGGCAGGTAGCCTAGAGGTTAGAGTGTAGGGGCGGCAGGTAGCCTAGAGGTTAGAGTGTAGGGGGAGCAGGTAGCCTAGTGGTTAGAGTGTAGGGGCGGCAGGGTAGCCTAGTGGTTAGAGTGTAGGGGCGGCAGGTAGCCTAGTGGTTAGAGTGTAGAGGCGGCAGGTAGCCTAGAGGTTAGAGTGTAGGGGGAGCAGGTAGCCTAGTGGTTAGAGTGTAGGGGGAGCAGGTGGCCTAGTGGTTAGAGTGTAGGGGGAGCAGGTAGCCTAGTGGTTAGAGTGTAGGGGGAGCAGGTGGCCTAGTGGTTAGAGTGTAGGGGGAGCAGGTAGCCTAGTGGTTAAAGCATTGGACTAGTAACCAAAAGACTGCAAGATCGAATCCCTGAGCTGGCAAGGTGAAAATCTGTTGTTCAGCCCCTGAACAAGGCAGTTAACCCACTGTTCCTAGGCCTTCATTCAAAATAAGAATTTGTTCTTAACTGACTTGTCTCGTTAAATAAATAATAGAAAATGTTCAAAGTTGACCCGTTTTGTATTCCCCACCATACCATGAGACATCCCATGTTTGAATCATGGGATACATAGCCTAGTGGTTAGAGTGTAGAGGCGGCAGGTAGCCTAGTGGTTAGAGTGTAGGGGCGGCAGGTAGCCTAGTGGTTAGAGTGTAGGGGCGGCAGGTAGCCTAGTGGTTAGAGCATTGGACTAGTAACCAAAAGATTGCAAGATCGAATCCCCGAGCTGACAAGGTGAGAATCTGTCGTTCAGCCCCTGAACAAGGCAGTTAAACCCACTGTTCCTAGGCCTTCATTCAAAATAAGAATTTGTTCTTAACTGACTTGTCTCGTTAAATAAATAATAGAAAATGTTCAAAGTTGACCCGTTTTGTATTCCCCACCATACCATGAGACATCCCATGTTTGAATCACTGGAATAGACAAACAGTTGAGTGTGATATAATTTAAAAGCTTACAAAAGGTTTGTTAAACTGTTTTATAACCCCCCCCCCTCCCAATTTTTATTTATTTTTTATTACATTTTTTACCTTTCTACCGTGCAAAATCCATGTTGTAGTTTAGACCCTACTTCACATCATCTGAGGTCCATGTTGTAGTTTAGACCCTACTTTACATCATCTGAGGTCCATGTTGTAGTTTAGACCCTACTTTACATCATCTGAGGTCCATGTTGTAGTTTAGACCCTACTTTACATCATCTGAGGTCCATGTTGTAGTTTAGACCCTACTTTACATCATCTGAGGTCCATGTTGTAGTTTAGACCCTACTTTACATCATCTGAGGTCCATGTTGTAGTTTAGACCCTACTTTACATCATCTGAGGTCCATGTTGTAGTTTAGACTCTACTTTACATCATCTGAGGTCCATGTTGTAGTTTAGACCCTACTTTACATCATCTGAGGTCCATGTTGTAGTTTAGACCCTACTTTACATCATCTGAGGTCCATGTTGTAGTTTAGACCCTACTTTACATCATCTGAGGTCCATGTTGTAGTTTAGACGCTACTTTACATCATCTGAGGTCCATGTTGTAGTTTAGACCCTACTTTACATCATCTGAGGTCCATGTTGTAGTTTAGACCCTACTTTACATCATCTGAGGTCCATGTTGTAGTTTAGACCCTACATCACATCATCTGAGGTCCATATTGTAGTTTAGACCCTACTTTACATCATCTGAGGTCCATGTTGTAGTTTAGACTCTACTTTACATCATCTGAGGTCCATGTTGTAGTTTAGACCCTACTTTACATCATCTGAGGTTTCTGCCATTGGTTGAATACAGGGAGTCATTTCAATTATACACATATAATTCATAGAATAGACCTTTCAGACCATATAATTCATAGAATAGACCTTTCAGACCATAGAATTCATAGAAAGGACCTTTCAGACCATAGAATTCATAGAATGGACCTTTCAGACCATAGAATTCATAGAATAGACCTTTCAGACCATAGAATTCATAGAATGGACCTTTCAGACCATAGAATTCATAGAATGAACCTTTCAGACCATAGAATTCATAGAATGGACCTTTCAGACCATAGAATTCATAGAATGGACCTTTCAGACCATAGAATTCATAGAATGGATCTTTCAGACCATAGAATTCATAGAATGGACCTTTCAGACCATAGAATCCATAGAATGGACCTTTCAGACCATAGAATTCATAGAATGGACCTTTTAGACCATAGAATGGACCTTTCAGACCATAGAATTCATAGAATGGACCTTTCAGACCATAGAATTCATAGAATGGACCTTTCAGACCATAGAATTCATAGAATGGACCTTTCAGACCATAGAATTCATAGAATGGACTTGTCAGACCATAGAATTCATAGAATGGACCTTTCAGACCATAGAATTCATAGAATGGACCTTTCAGACCATAGAATTCATAGAATGGACCTTTCAGACCATAGAATTCATAGAATGGACCTTTCAGACCATAGAATTCATAGAATGGATCTTTCAGACCAGGGGTGGAAAAAGTACCCAACTGTCAAACTGGAGTAAAAGTAAAGATTCCTTCATAGAAAATGACTCAAGTAAAAGTCACAGAGTGAAAGACTACTTGAGTAAAAGTCTAAAAGTATTTGGTTTTAAATATACTTTAAGTATCAAATGTAAATGAAATTCCTAAAATATACTTTTAAGTATAAAAAGTAAAAGTATAAATCATTTCACATTCCTTATATTTAGCATTTCTTGTTTTATTATTTTACAGATAGCCAGGGGCGCACTCCAACACTCAGATGTAATTTACAAACAATTTATTTGTCAGATCAGATGCAGTAAGGATGACCAGGGATGTTCTCTTGATAAGTGTGTGAATTGGACCATTTTTCTGTCCTGCTAAGCATTGAAAATGTAACAAGTACTTTTGGATGTCAAGGAAAAGTACTTAGGTAGTACTTTAAAGTATTGTTACTTAAGTACTTTGCACCTCTGCTTCAGACCACTGCAGTACATCATTGAAATTGTAATGACATTTACATTTTAACTTCTAATTACTACCACAAAGATGGCCGCCGGTCCATCCATCCGTTGAATGTCAACTTAAATGGTCCTCTCTATTCTGTTTATTTCTATGATTTCAACAGGTTTCCTATGGAGGATTGACAGTATAATTTATATATATAATTTATAACAGATATTCCCATTCAAGTCCAACATTCTCTGATGTGTGGACCTCCAACCATCTTTGTGGTTCGCTTTGGAAGTCGAAAATGTACATTTTATGACCATTTAAGAACATATTTCGACCAAAACATGACACCCATGAGAACAAGATTGGATTTGGAGCTCTACACCATTTGTTTTTACAATCTCACCAAGTTTACTTTTAATGATGTAATGTTGTGAAAACTGACCTCAGGTTGTAGTCTAGATTAAACCGCATAGGAAGACAGTTTTATCATGTGGAGGTTTCATTCAGGCCTCTCTTTTTAACTAAATACTCTGTTTGTCTTTGGCAGGAGAGAGACCAGACTCTGACAGCGGGAAGAGTCCTTCAGGGGAACCAGACCCAGAGACGCCCAAACCAGGGAGACAACACCACTGCTCGCACTGCGGAAAGAGTTTTACTAAGTTACGAAACCTAAAAGAGCATGAGAGGACACACACAGGAGAAAAGCCTTTCCAATGCTCCCAGTGTGGAAACAGTTTTAGTCAGTTAGGGAGCCTGAAAATACACACGAGAATACACTCTGGAGAGAAGCCTTACCACTGCTCCCATTGTGGATTGACTTTTACCTGGTTAGGGAGCCTGAAGTCACACGAGAGAATACACACAGGAGAAAAGCCCTACCACTGTTCCCACTGTGGAAAGAGTTTTAGGTGGTTAGAAGGCCTGACAAAGCATGAGAGGACACACACAGGAGAAAAGCCCTACCAATGCTCCCACTGTGGAAAGAGTTTTACTCAGTTGGGGAACCTGAAATCACATCAGAGGATACATACACCGGAGGAGAAGACATACCACTGTTCTAATTGTGGAAAGACATTTTCCCGGGCAGAGGACCTGAAATCACATGAGAGAATAGAGAGGCTGTGTTCTGACTTAAGTTTTTGATTGAGAATTTGTGTTTTTGTTCAAATGAAATTGTATTGTTTTATATCAAATCATTTAAAAAAGAGCTTTACTTTTGTTTTGAGTTTTTTCATCTGGAGACCTGATCATGTCTAAAATCAAATCAAAATATTGTAAAATATGTATACAAAAAAAAACGTATTAGCTTCGATTGATTGGATGCAAAATGTCAACCCTATGATGTTGTTTATTATATTATTTGCAAAAAGTAAATTAGTATATAAGTAAGTAGCCTTCCAGCACAGCCCCTAGGGTATTGTGTCATCATGGGGTATTGTGTCGTTACCGGGTATTGTGTCGTTACCGGGTATTGTGTCGTCACGGGGTATTGTGTCGTCACGGGGTATTGTGTCATTATGGGGTATTGTGTCATTATGGGGTATTGTGTCGTCATGGGATATTGTGTCGTCACGGGGTATTGTGTCATTATGGGGTATTGTGTCATCACGGGGTATTGTGTCGTCATGGGGTATTGTGTCATCATGGGGTATTGTGTCATCATGGGGTATTGTGTCGTTACCGGGTATTGTGTCGTTACCGGGTATTGTGTCGTCACGGGGTATTGTGTCATTACTGGGTATTGTGTCATTGTGGGGTATTGTGATGTCATTATGGGGTATTGTGTCATTATGGGGTATTGTGTCATCACGGGGTATTGTGTCATTACTGGGTATTGTGTCATTGTGGGGTATTGTGATGTCATTATGGGGTATTGTGATGTCATTATGGGGTATTGTGATGTCATTATGGGGTATTGTGTGTAGATTGATGAGGGGGAAAATGTATTTAATCCATTTTAGAATAAGAATGTAAAGTAACAAAATGTTGGAAAAGGGGAAGGGGTCTGAATACTTTCCGAATTCACTGTATATTTCAAATAGTATGTTGAAACAATGTCGAAATAAACATGTCTTCATTTTCACACAGTCAGAAACTATAAATAGATGTCTACATTTTACAATCAATTAGTACAAAGAGATCCTCAAATATCACATTCATTAGTAATCATCCATTACTAACTATCCATTACTAACATTCATTAGTAACCATCCATTAGTAACCATCCATTACTAACTATCCATTACTAACATTCATTAGTAACTATCCATTAGTAACTATCCATTACTAACATTCATTAGTAACCATCCATTACTAACTATCCATTACTAACCATCCATTAGTAACCATCCATTACTAACATTCATTAGTAACCATCCATTAGTAACTATCCATTAGTAACCATCCATTAGTAACTATCCATTACTAACATTCATTAGTAACTATCCATTAGTAACTATCCATTAGTAACCATTCATTAGTAACTATCCATTACTAACATTCATTAGTAACTATCCATTACTAACTATCCATTACTAACCATCCATTAGTAACCATCCATTACTAACATTCATTAGTAACCATCCATTAGTAACTATCCATTAGTAACCATCCATTAGTAACTATCCATTACTAACATTCATTAGTAACTATCCATTACTAACATTCATTAGTAACTATCCATTACTAACATTCATTAGTAACCATCCATTGTTTTGCAAAGTTGGTTCCTGTTGAAGTGTTTGGTCCTGTTTGTATTTGGTCAAACAGAAACACTCTGATGATTGGTTGACCCAATAGAACCTTCCACAATTTCAGCCAATGGCTGTAAGTTACAGCTGGGGATGAGGAACTGTGTGCAGTCGCTTGTCTGCAATTGACTTTATGATCTTTGATCAAATGGTTGTTTTTTTTAAAGTTCATGTAGGCGCAAGATGGACACTTTTTATCCCCATAATGCATCACAATTTGAAAAGGCGGTGACTTGACGAAAGTGATCCGCTCGAACGAGCCCATTGCCATAACATGTGCAAATACCTGTCCAAGCATTGTAAACTCAGTCAGGTGTCAGCAACGTCTGAGCAGAGAAACGCGCCCAAAGACTGCAGGTGGGGGGAATTTTAAGAGCTAGCCCCAACCCTTTTCAGGTGAATGAGATGGACTGAGGTGTGGCAACCAATAATGCTGTGTTCGTAACCAAGTGGGAGGTCGGGATTTTTCAATTGTGAAGTAGTAAATACCAGTTGAATGGCCATTCATGTGGATTTCTTCCCAGTCGTATGTGGTAAATTCCCACTTGGTTATGAATGCAGCGTACTGATAACTAACCCCAGATGTGTCATTGGCGTTGTTTCCAATGGGAACAAAGTTGTGCCTCTATACTCCAGATGGAAGCCTTGGTAACTCACTGAGCCATCGCTATGGAAGGCTAGTTGCATAAACATGGTCCTTTGCCTCACATGACATAGGTATCATCTTGCTCTTTCAGCACTTCAGCAAATCTTTCCCAAACTTCACTTTTGTGACCCTCCCGTCTCTTTATTTTCAACTCTCCATTTCGCAGATTTTCTTAATAAATTAATAAACAATTATCTGTTTGTTTGACTGAATCACAAAATATTGCTGATGTGAAGTAGTATAATTTTATTTAACTAGGCAAGTCAGTTAAGAACAAATTCTTATTTACAATGACGGCCTACCAAAAGGCAAAATGCAGGACGGGGGATATAAAAAATATATAGGACCAAACACATCACGACAAGAGAGACAACACAATACAACAACACAACACTACATAAAGAGAGACCTAAAACGACAACACATGACAACATGACAGCAGCACAAGGCATTGTACAAACATTATTGGGCACAGACAACAGCACAAAGAGGAAGAAGGTCGAGACAACAATACATCAAGCAAAGCAGCCATAACACTGACAATTGACGTTATATTGTCAAGATTGGAGTTAAATCCCCATCTAGGTATTCATTTATGAACATTTTATTCATTAAGCAGACTCATATCAAAGCAACGACCCTGGCGTTGCATGCGCCATGCTTTATCAACTGAGCTACACGGAACTATTCTACCATATTATGTATTCATAATGTACATATTCACATGTAGCTATAGGTCTGCATTAAACTATTCTACCAGTATATATTCATAATGTACATATTCACATGTAGCTACAGGTCTGCATTTAACTATTCTAACAGTATATATTCATAATGTACATATTCACATTTAGCTATAGATCTGCATTCATAATGTACATATTCATATGTAGCTATAGATCTGCATAGACGAAGGTATTGGCTGTAAGTATTGGCTGTAAGAAGTCAGACAAAACATATTTGCTCATCTTTAAATTAATAAACAATGTAGTGAATATTTTTCTAAACTGCGTTACCCATTCCAGTCAGCTGACGGCGATATGCGACCTTCAGTTTGTGACGTCATATCTAGTGGACCAAACGACACCGGAAGCTGTTTCACCAACACGGATACTGACTCATTCAACCATCTCTTTAGCCTGGTAGCCAACATACAACCGAAAACATTAAAGCTTTTTAGACCATTTTTTTGTGTAAATTGATCTCGGCGTTTTTAACACACCGATCTACTATTTAACTTAAACGTTAATTTAATGTAAATATTCAATTTACAAATGTGTTGATTATACTTAACCTAAGCTAATCGTCAATGCTAGCTAGCCCACCATGAGCTCTCCAAGCTACTCTCCTGCTAAAGAAGAGGACGTCTGCTGGACAGAGAAAGAGGGTCTTTGGCTGAACATTGTCGTGAAAGAAGAGGGGGAAGATGTTTCAGTAAAAGGAGAGGAAGAAGCTTTCAGAATGAAAGAGGAGGAAGAGGAGGCTATCAGTATCACATTGAAAGAAGAGGATGATGTTACAGTGAAAGAAGAGAGAAAACATTTTAGAGTGAAAGATGAAGAGGGGATAGAGACTGTCACAGCGGAAGAGAAAGAACCCTTTGTTGTGGCAGAGGAGGCTATCTTAAGAAAAGAGGAGGAAGACGCTTGGAGAGATGAAGAGGAGACTGAAGATCTGATTAACACCAGTGAGTACTGTCTTAAAAACACGGCCAGAAACTCTGCAGTTGTTGAACTAATGTGTGGTTTTAAAGCCAAAAGGTGACGTTCTGTACTGTCTCATATGAAACATTTGATCTCCAATCTAACATGCTGGAGTACAGAGCCACATTAAACTGTTATCTTCCCTGTCTAGATAAATACGTAGGGGAGTATAGAGCCACATTAAACTGTTATCTTCCCTGTCCAGATAAATACGTAGTGGAGTATAGAGCCACATTAAACTGTTCTCTTCCCTGTCCAGATAAATACGTAGTGGAGTATAGAGCCACATTAAACTGTTATCTTCCCTGTCCAGATAAATACGTAGGGGAGTACAGAGCCACATTAAACTGTTCTCTTCCCTGTCTAGATAAATACGTAGGGGAGTACAGAGCCACATTAAACTGTTATCTTCCCTGTCCAGATAAATACGTAGGGGAGTATAGAGCCACATTAAACTGTTATCTTCCCTGTCCAGATAAATACGTAGGGGAGTATATTTAGTTTATTTAAGCAATGAGGCCCGTATACCACAGGTATGACAAAACATTTATTTTTTACTGCTTTAATTACGTTGATAACCAGTTTATAACAGCAATAAGGCACCTCGGGGTTGTGGTATATGACCAATATACCACGGCTAAGGGCTGTTCTTAGGCACAATCCAACTCCCATACTACCTGACCTCTTTACTGACCTATAGGAGTAGGAGTTACCCAATCACAGGGATGGAAAACTCTGGAAATTCCAGCTGCTGCTACAGATTTAGGAAAAACAGCTGAGGCATTCCATGTCATTTCAGCAACTTGAAATGTAATTTGATCACTGAGGAAATGAAGCTAGTTGATTGGCCCTTTTTGATTTATAGGAATCACATAATAGTCAATAAATATAGTGTCCAACATCCAATTAGGACCAAACACTTCTTCTTCCTACCTTTTGAGTGGACATGAGGAATCCAACAACCAGTATATATTTTTTTAATAGACAGCTACTATCTTATCTACTTAAATTTGGAATCAAAAGGTCCCACGGTTGCGTAAAGCGTTTTTGGAGAGACAGAAAGGAGAGACCCTCGTCCTCCATTACTACTGTACTACTAATATTCACAAGAATAGACAGAGAGACATCCCTGGTCTCCTTAGTCTGTGCTCCACTACCATCCGTGGTCTCCTTAGTCTGTGCCCCACTACCATCCCTGGTCTCCTTAGTCTGTGCCCCTACCATCCCTGGTCTCCTTAGTCTGTGCCCCTACCATCCCTGGTCTCCTTAGTCTGTGCTCCACTACCATCCGTGGTCTCCTTAGTCTGTGCCCCACTACCATCCCTGGTCTCCTTAGTCTGTGCCCCTACCATCCCTGGTCTCCTTAGTCTGTGCCCCTACCATCCCTGGTCTCCTTAGTCTGTGCCCCTACCATTGAGTAAACAATACCACTCAATCAACCCTATTGTGAAAAGTTCACTCAGGTCTCAGTTTAGGGACATAGACAAGCTATCTCATACATGCCTTTTTATTTCCAACCCACTCGAAACACCCTTCCTCATAGACACAGGCTTCCAGCTATGGTTTCAGAGAGGACTCTTCACGCCCTTCCTCATAGACACAGGCTTCCAGCTATGGTTTCAGAGAGGACTCTTCACTCCCTTCCTCATAGGCACAGGCTTCCGGCTATGGTTTCAGAGAGGATTCTTCCTCATAGACACAGGCTTCCAGCTATGGTTTCAGAGAGGACTCTTCACTCCCTTCCTCATAGACACAGGCTTCCGGCTATGGTTTCAGAGAGGATTCTTCCTCATAGACACAGGCTTCCGGCTATGGTTTCAGAGAGCATTCTTCCTCATAGACACAGGCTTCCGGCTATGGTTTCAGAGAGGATTCTTCCTCATAGACACAGGCTTCCAGCTATGGTTTCAGAGAGGATTCTTCCTCATAGACACAGGCTTCCAGCTATGGTTTCAGAGAGGATTCTTCCTCATAGGCACAGGCTTCCGGCTATGGTTTCAGAGAGGATTCTTCCTCATAGACACAGGCTTCCAGCTATGGTTTCAGAGAGGATTCTTCCTCATAGACACAGGCTTCCAGCTATGGTTTCAGAGAGGATTCTTCCTCATTGACACAGGCTTCCAGCTATGGTTTCAGAGAGGATTCTTCCTCATAGACACAGGCTTCCGGCTATGGTTTCAGAGAGGATTCTTCCTCATAGACACAGGCTTCCAGCTATGGTTTCAGAGAGGATTCTTCCTCATAGACACAGGCTTCCAGCTATGGTTTCAGAGAGGACTCTTCACTCCCTTCCTCATAGGCACAGGCTTCCGGCTATGGTTTCAGAGAGGACTCTTCACTCCCTTCCTCATAGACACAGGCTTCCAGCTATGGTTTCAGAGAGGATTCTTCCTCATAGACACAGGCTTCCAGCTATGGTTTCAGAGAGGATTCTTCCTCATAGGCACAGGCTTCCAGCTATGGTTTCAGAGAGGATTCTTCCTCATAGACACAGGCTTCCAGCTATGGTTTCAGAGAGGATTCTTCCTCATAGGCACAGGCTTCCAGCTATGGTTTCAGAGAGGATTCTTCCTCATAGACACAGGCTTCCGGCTATGGTTTCAGAGAGGATTCTTCCTCATAGACACAGGCTTCCAGCTATGGTTTCAGAGAGGATTCTTCCTCATAGACACAGGCTTCCAGCTATGGTTTCAGAGAGGATTCTTCCTCATAGGCACAGGCTTCCAGCTATGGTTTCAGAGAGGACTCTTCCTCATAGACACAGGCTTCCAGCTATGGTTTCAGAGAGGATTCTTCCTCATAGACACAGGCTTCCAGCTATGGTTTCAGAGAGGATTCTTCCTCATAGGCACAGGCTTCCAGCTATGGTTTCAGAGAGGATTCTTCCTCATAGACACAGGCTTCCAGCTATGGTTTCAGAGAGGACTGAAGAGTGTAAAATACCTTTTCCATGACTGTATATTTACCTCCTTTGAACATCTAGTTAGAGATTCACAGTAAATCCCAGACACACTTCTTCAGGTACCAACAGATTCACAGTAAACCCCAGACACACTTCTTCAGGTACCAACAGATTCACAGTAAACCCCAGACACACTTCTTCAGGTACCAACAGATTCACAGTAAATCCCAGACACACTTCTTCAGGTACCAACAGATTCACAGTAAACCCCAGACACACTTCTTCAGGTACCAACAGATTCACAGTAAACCCCAGACACACTTCTTCAGGTACCAACAGATTCACAGTAAACCCCAGACACACTTCTTCAGGTACCAACAGATTCACAGTAAACCCCAGACACACTTCTTCAGGTACCAACAGATTCACAGTAAACCCCAGACACACTTCTTCAGGTACCAACAGATTCACAGTAAACCCCAGACACACTTCTTCAGGTACCAACAGATTCACAGTAAACCCCAGACACACTTCTTCAGGTACCAACAGATTCACAGTAAACCCCAGACACACTTCTTCAGGTACCAACAGATTCACAGTAAACCCCAGACACACTTCTTCAGGTACCAACAGATTCACAGTAAACCCCAGACACACTTCTTCAGGTACCAACAGATTCACAGTAAACCCCAGACACACTTCTTCAGGTACCAACAGATTCACAGTAAACCCCAGACACACTTCTTCAGGTACCAACAGATTCACAGTAAATCCCAGACACACTTCTTCAGGTACCAACAGATTCACAGTAAACCCCAGACACACTTCTTCAGGTACCAACAGATTCACAGTAAATCCCAGACACACTTCTTCAGGTACCAACAGATTCACAGTAAACCCCAGACACACTTCTTCAGGTACCAACAGATTCACATTCATCTGCATTCTGCATTAGACACGGGTTACTGCAGTTTGAAGTATTCTGCAGTAGTATTCTACTTTAGTATTCTACATTAGACACAGGTTACTGCAGTTTAAAGTATTCTGCATTAGACACGGGTTACTGCAGTTTAAAGTATTCTGCAGAAGTATTATACAGTAGTATTCTACATTAGACACAGGTTACTACAGTTTAAAGTATTCTGCATTAGACACGGGTTACTGCAGTTTGAAGTATTCTGCAGTAGTATTCTGCATTAGACACAGGTTACTGCAGTTTAAAGTATTCTGCATTAGACACGGGTTACTGCAGTTTAAAGTATTCTGCAGTAGTATTCTACATTAGACACAGGTTACTGCAGTTTAAAGTATTCTGCATTAGTATTCTGCATTAGACACAGGTTACTGCAGTTTAAAGTATTCTGCAGTAGTATTCTACATTAGACACAGGTTACTGCAGTTTAAAGTATTCTGCATTAGTATTCTGCATTAGACACAGGTTACTGCAGTTTAAAGTATTCTGCAGTAGTATTCTGCATTAGTATTCTGCATTAGACACGGGTTACTGCAGTTTAAAGTATTCTGCAGTAGTATTCTGCATTAGACACAGGTTGCTACAGTTTAAAGTATTCTGCAGTAGTATTCTACATTAGACACAGGTTACTACAGTTTAAAGTATTCTGCATTAGACACGGGTTACTGCAGTTTAAAGTATTCTGCAGTAGTATTCTACATTAGACACAGGTTACAGCAGTTTAAAGTATTCTGCAATAGTATTCTGCATTAGTATTCTGCATTAGACACGGGTTACTGCAGTTTAAAGTATTCTGCAGTAGTATTCTACATTAGACACAGGTTACAGCAGTTTAAAGTATTCTGCAATAGTATTCTGCATTAGTATTCTGCATTAGACACGGGTTACTGCAGTTTAAAGTATTCTGCAGTATTATTCTGCATTAGACACAGGTTGCTACAGTTTAAAGTATTCTGCAGTAGTATTCTACATTAGACACAGGTTACAGCAGTTTAAAGTATTCTGCAATAGTATTCTGCATTAGTATTCTGCATTAGACACGGGTTACTGCAGTTGAAAGTATTCTGCAGTAGTATTCTACATTAGACACAGGTTACAGCAGTTTAAAGTATTCTGCAATAGTATTCTGCATTAGTATTCTGCATTAGACACGGGTTACTGCAGTTTAAAGTATTCTGCAGTATTATTCTGCATTAGACACAGGTTGCTACAGTTTAAAGTATTCTGCAGTAGTATTCTACATTAGACACAGGTTACTACAGTTTAAAGTATTCTGCAGTAGTATTCTACATTAGACACAGGTTACTACAGTTTAAAGTATTCTGCATTAAACACAGGTTACTGCGGTTTAAAGTATTCTGCATTAGACACGGGTTACTGCAGTTTAAAGTATTCTGCATTAGTATTCTGCAGTAGTATTCTGCATTAGACACAGGTTGCTACAGTTTAAAGTATTCTGCAGTAGTATTCTACATTAGACACAGGTTACTACAGTTTAAAGTATTCTGCATTAAACACAGGTTACTGCGGTTTAAAGTATTCTGCATTAGACAAAGGTTACTGCAGTTTAAAGTATTCTGCATTAGTATTCTGCAGTAGTATTCTGCAGTAGACACGGGTTACTACAGTTTAAAGTATTCTGCATTAAACACAGGTTACTACAGTTTAAAGTATTCTGCATTAGACACGGGTTACTACAGTTTAAAGTATTCTGCATTAGACACAGGTTACTGCAGTTTAAAGTATTCTACAGTAGTATTCTGCAGTAGACACAGGTTACTACAGTTTAAAGTATTCTGCATTAGTATTCTGCATTAGACACGGGTTACTGCAGTTTAAAGTATTCTGCATTAGACACAGGTTACTACAGTTTAAAGTATTCTGCAGTAGACACAGGTTACTGCAGTTTAAAGTATTCTGCAGTAGTATTCTGCAGTAGACATGGGTTACTGTAGTTTAAAGTATTCTGCAGTAGACATGGGTTACTGTAGTTTAAAGTATTCTGCATTAGACACGGGTTACTGCAGTTTAAAGTATTCTGCAGTAGACACAGGTTACTACAGTTTAAAGTATTCTGCATTAGTATTCTGCAGTAGACACAGGTTACTAGACACGGGTTACTGCAGTTTAAAGTATTCTGCATTAGTATTCTGCATTAGACACGGATTACTGTAGTTTAAAGTATTCTGCATTAGACACGGGTTACTGCAGTTTAATGTATTCTGCATTAGTATTCTGCATTAGACACGGGTTACTGTAGTTTAAAGTATTCTGCATTAGACACAGGTTACTACAGTTTAAAGTATTCTGCAGTAGACACAGGTTACTGCAGTTTAAAGTATTCTGCAGTAGTATTCTACAGTAGTATTCTACATTACACAGGTGACTACAGTTTAAAATATTCTGCATTAGACACAGGTTACTGCAGTTTAAAGTATTCTGCAGTAGTATTCTACAGTAGTATTCTACATTAGATACAGGTTACTACAGTTTAAAGTATTCTGCAGTAGACACAGGTTACTGCAGTTTAAAGTATTCTGCAGTAGACACAGGTTACTGCAGTTTAAAGTATTCTGCATTAGACACGGGTTACTGCAGTTTAAAGTATTCTGCATTAGACACGGGTTACTACAGTTTAAAGTATTCTGCATTAGACACAGGTTACTACAGTTTAAAGTATTCTGCAGTAGACACAGGTTACTGCAGTTTAAAGTATTCTACAGTAGTATTCTGCAGTAGACACAGGTTACTACAGTTTAAAGTATTCTGCATTAGTATTCTGCATTAGACACGGGTTACTGCAGTTTAAAGTATTCTGCATTAGACACAGGTTACTACAGTTTAAAGTATTCTGCAGTAGACACAGGTTACTGCAGTTTAAAGTATTCTGCAGTAGTATTCTGCAGTAGACATGGGTTACTGTAGTTTAAAGTATTCTGCAGTAGACATGGGTTACTGTAGTTTAAAGTATTCTGCATTAGACACGGGTTACTGCAGTTTAAAGTATTCTGCATTAGTATTCTGCAGTAGACACAGGTTACTAGACACGGGTTACTGCAGTTTAAAGTATTCTGCATTAGTATTCTGCATTAGACACGGATTACTGTAGTTTAAAGTATTCTGCATTAGACACGGGTTACTGCAGTTTAATGTATTCTGCATTAGTATTCTGCATTAGACACGGGTTACTGTAGTTTAAAGTATTCTGCATTAGACACAGGTTACTACAGTTTAAAGTATTCTGCAGTAGACACAGGTTACTGCAGTTTAAAGTATTCTGCAGTAGTATTCTACAGTAGTATTCTACATTACACAGGTGACTACAGTTTAAAATATTCTGCATTAGACACAGGTTACTGCAGTTTAAAGTATTCTGCAGTAGTATTCTACAGTAGTATTCTACATTAGATACAGGTTACTACAGTTTAAAGTATTCTGCAGTAGACACAGGTTACTGCAGTTTAAAGTATTCTGCAGTAGACACAGGTTACTGCAGTTTAAAGTATTCTGCATTAGACACGGGTTACTGCAGTTTAAAGTATTCTGCATTAGACACGGGTTACTACAGTTTAAAGTATTCTGCAGTAGACACAGGTTACTGCAGTTTAAAGTATTCTGCAGTAGTATTCTGCAGTAGACATGGGTTACTGTAGTTTAAAGTATTCTGCAGTAGACATGGGTTACTGTAGTTTAAAGTATTCTGCATTAGACACGGGTTACTGCAGTTTAAAGTATTCTGCAGTAGACACAGGTTACTACAGTTTAAAGTATTCTGCATTAGTATTCTGCAGTAGACACAGGTTACTAGACACGGGTTACTGCAGTTTAAAGTATTCTGCATTAGTATTCTGCATTAGACACGGATTACTGTAGTTTAAAGTATTCTGCATTAGACACGGGTTACTGCAGTTTAATGTATTCTGCATTAGTATTCTGCATTAGACACGGGTTACTGTAGTTTAAAGTATTCTGCATTAGACACAGGTTACTACAGTTTAAAGTATTCTGCAGTAGACACAGGTTACTGCAGTTTAAAGTATTCTGCAGTAGTATTCTACAGTAGTATTCTACATTACACAGGTGACTACAGTTTAAAATATTCTGCATTAGACACAGGTTACTGCAGTTTAAAGTATTCTGCAGTAGTATTCTACAGTAGTATTCTACATTAGATACAGGTTACTACAGTTTAAAGTATTCTGCAGTAGACACAGGTTACTGCAGTTTAAAGTATTCTGCAGTAGACACAGGTTACTGCAGTTTAAAGTATTCTGCATTAGACACGGGTTACTGCAGTTTAAAGTATTCTGCATTAGACACGGGTTACTACAGTTTAAAGTATTCTGCATTAGACACAGGTTACTACAGTTTAAAGTATTCTGCAGTAGACACAGGTTACTGCAGTTTAAAGTATTCTACAGTAGTATTCTGCAGTAGACACAGGTTACTACAGTTTAAAGTATTCTGCATTAGTATTCTGCATTAGACACGGGTTACTGCAGTTTAAAGTATTCTGCATTAGACACAGGTTACTACAGTTTAAAGTATTCTGCAGTAGACACAGGTTACTGCAGTTTAAAGTATTCTGCAGTAGTATTCTGCAGTAGACATGGGTTACTGTAGTTTAAAGTATTCTGCAGTAGACATGGGTTACTGTAGTTTAAAGTATTCTGCATTAGACACGGGTTACTGCAGTTTAAAGTATTCTGCATTAGTATTCTGCAGTAGACACAGGTTACTAGACACGGGTTACTGCAGTTTAAAGTATTCTGCATTAGTATTCTGCATTAGACACGGATTACTGTAGTTTAAAGTATTCTGCATTAGACACGGGTTACTGCAGTTTAATGTATTCTGCATTAGTATTCTGCATTAGACACGGGTTACTGTAGTTTAAAGTATTCTGCATTAGACACAGGTTACTACAGTTTAAAGTATTCTGCAGTAGACACAGGTTACTGCAGTTTAAAGTATTCTGCAGTAGTATTCTACAGTAGTATTCTACATTACACAGGTGACTACAGTTTAAAATATTCTGCATTAGACACAGGTTACTGCAGTTTAAAGTATTCTGCAGTAGTATTCTACAGTAGTATTCTACATTAGATACAGGTTACTACAGTTTAAAGTATTCTGCAGTAGACACAGGTTACTGCAGTTTAAAGTATTCTGCAGTAGACACAGGTTACTGCAGTTTAAAGTATTCTGCATTAGACACGGGTTACTGCAGTTTAAAGTATTCTGCATTAGACACGGGTTACTACAGTTTAAAGTATTCTGCATTAGACACAGGTTACTACAGTTTAAAGTATTCTGCAGTAGACACAGGTTACTACAGTTTAAATATTCTACATTAGACACAGGTTACTGCAGTTTAAAGTATTCTGCAGGAGTATTCTACATTAGACACAGGTTACTGCAGTTTAAAGTATTCTGCAGTAGACACAGGTTACTACAGTTTAAATATTCTGCATTAGACACAGGTTACTGCAGTTTAAAGTATTCTGCAGTAGTATTCTACAGTAGTATTCTACATTAGATACAGGTTACTACAGTTTAAAGTATTCTGCAGTAGACACAGGTTACTGCAGTTTAAAGTATTCTGCAGTAGACACAGGTTACTGCAGTTTAAAGTATTCTGCATTAGACACGGGTTACTGCAGTTTAAAGTATTCTGCATTAGACACGGGTTACTACAGTTTAAAGTATTCTGCATTAGACACAGGTTACTACAGTTTAAAGTATTCTGCAGTAGACACAGGTTACTACAGTTTAAATATTCTACATTAGACACAGGTTACTACAGTTTAAAGTATTCTGCATTAGACACAGGTTACTGCAGTTTTTTAAAAGTTTTTTTATTTCACCTTTATTTAACCAGGTAGGCTAGTTGAGAACAAGTTCTCATTTGCAACTGCGACCTGGCCAAAATAAAGCATAGCAGTGTGAACAGACAACACAGAGTTACACATGGAGTAAACAATTAACAAGTCAATAACACAGTAGAAAAAAATGGGCAGTCTATATACAATGTGTGCAAAAGGCATGAGGAGGTAGGCGAATAATACAATTTCGCAGATTAACACTGGAGTGATAAATGATCAGATGGTCATGTACAGGTAGAGATATTGGTGTGCAAAAGAGCAGAAAAGTAAATAAATAAAAAACAGTATAAAAACAGTATGGGGATGAGGTAGGTGAAAATGGGTGGGCTATTTACCAATAGACTATGTACAGCTGCAGCGATCGGTTAGCTGCTCGGATAGCTGATGTTTGAAGTTGGTGAGGGAGATAAAAGTCTCCAACTTCAGCGATTTTTGCAGTTCGTTCCAGTCACAGGCAGCAGAGTACTGGAACGAAAGGCGGCCAAATGAGGTGTTGGCTTTAGGGATGATCAGTGAGATACACCTGCTGGAGCGCGTGCTACGGATGGGTGTTGCCATCGTGACCAGTGAACTGAGATAAGGCGGAGCTTTACCTAGCATGGACTTGTAGATGACCTGGAGCCAGTGGGTCTGGCGACGAATATGTAGTGAGGGCCAGCCGACTAGAGCATACAAGTCGCAGTGGTGGGTGGTATAAGGTGCTTTAGTGACAAAACGGATGGCACTGTGATAGACTGCATCCAGTTTGCTGAGTAGAGTGTTGGAAGCCATTTTGTAGATGACATCGCCGAAGTCGAGGATCGGTAGGATAGTCAGTTTTACTAGGGTAAGCTTGGCGGCGTGAGTGAAGTATTCTGCATTAGACACAGGTTACTGCAGTTTAAAGTATTCTGCATTAGTATTCTGCATTAGACACAGGTTACTGCAGTTTAAAGTATTCTGCATTAGTATTCTGCTTTAGACACGGGTTACTGCAGTTTAAAGTATTCTGCAGTAGACACAGGTTACTGCAGTTTAAAGTATTCTGCATTAGACACAGGTTACTGCAGTTTAAAGTATTCTGCATTAGACACAGGTTACTGCAGTTTAAAGTATTCTGCATTAGACACGGGTTACTGCAGTTTAAAGTATTCTGCATTAGACACGGGTTACTGCAGTTTAAAGTATTCTGCATTAGACACGGGTTACTACAGTTTAAAGTATTCTGCATTAGACACAGGTTACTACAGTTTAAAGTATTCTGCATTAGACACAGGTTACTACAGTTTAAAGTATTCTACATTAGTATTCTGCAGTAGACACAGGTTACTACAGTTTAAAGTATTCTGCATTAGACACGGGTTACTGCAGTTTAAAGTATTCTGCAGGAGTATTCTACATTAGACACAGGTTACTACAGTTTAAAGTATTCTACATTAGTATTCTGCAGTAGACACAGGTTACTACAGTTTAAAGTATTCTTCATTAGACACAGTTACTACAGTTTAAATATTCTGTATTAGACACGGGTTACTACAGTTTAAAGTATTCTGCATTAGACACGGGTTACTGCAGTTTATAGTATTCTACATTAGACACAGGTTACTGTAGTTTAAAGTATTCTACATTAGACACAGGTTACTACAGTTTATAGTATTCTACATTAGACACAGGTTACTGTAGTTTAAAGTATTCTACATTAGACACAGGTTACTACAGTTTAAATATTCTGTATTAGACACAGGTTACTACAGTTTACTACAGTTCCTCTACTGGTCATGTCTGACACTAGTTCATTCTGTTACTCTACTGGTCATGTCTGACACTAGTTCATTCTGTTACTCTACTGGTCATGTCTGACACTAGTTCATTCTGTTCCTCTACTGGTCATGTCTGACACTAGTTCATTCTGTTACTCTACTGGTCATGTCTGACACTAGTTCATTCTGTTACTCTACTGGTCATGTCTGACACTAGTTCATTCTGTTACTCTACTGGTCATGTCTGACACTAGTTCATTCTGTTCCTCTACTGGTCATGTCTGACACTAGTTCATTCTGTTCCTCTACTGGTCATGTCTGACACTAGTTCATTCTGTTACTCTACTGGTCATGTCTGACACTAGTTCATTCTGTTCCTCTACTGGTCATGTCTGACACTAGTTCATTCTGTTACTCTACTGGTCATGTCTGACACTAGTTCATTCTGTTCCTCTACTGGTCATGTCTGACACTAGTTCATTCTGTTCCTCTACTGGTCATGTCTGACACTAGTTCATTCTGCCCCTCGTTCTTTGAGACTGTCTCACGCACTAAGGAAATTTCCCCAGATACCTCTGTCGCTATTTTCTGGGTAGCACCCGAAGTGCTCACTCTCTGGAACACCCAATCAGAGGCCATAGCATCTCATCACTCTCTGTAACACGCAATCAGAGGCCATAGCATCTAATCACTCTCTGTAACATCCAATCAGAGGCCATAGCATCTCATCCCTCTCTGTAACACCCAATCAGAGGCCATAGCATCTCATCCCTCTCTGTAACACCCAATCAGAGGCCATAGCATCTCATCACTCTCTGTAACACCCAATCAGAGGCCATAGCATCTCATCCCTCTCTGTAACACCCAATCAGAGGCCATAGTCTTCTCATCACTCTCTGTAACACCCAATCAGAGGCCATAGCCTTCTCATCACTCTCTGTAACACCCAATCAGAGGCCATAGCATCTCTTCACTCTCTGTAACACCCAATCAGAGGCCATAGCATCTCATCCCTCCAAGCGTATTATTATTCTTAAGTGGAAGTCAGGTACCTTCGCATGTTCACTGTGTCAGTAATGTTATGGCCCATCTTAAACTTCAGAAGCTCAAATATTCCATCCGTGGCTTCTCTTGACAAGCAGCAATTTCTTAAGTGTTTTGAGAGTAACCTCTGCCCTGAGACCTTAATATAGCCTCTGCAACTCCCCATATCCTTCTACTATTTATATGTACATCCAGATACTGACAGTGTTGTCCTAAAAGTGCTCGGTCCTCTTTTTCCTGTAGTCCACAATCATCTCCTTTGTCTTGATCACCTTGAGGGAGAGGTTGTTGTTCTGGCACCACACGGCCAGGTCTCTGATCCCCTCCCTATAGTCTGTCTCATCATTGTCAGTGATCAGGCCTACCCACTGTTGTGTCATCGGCGAACTTAATGATGGTGTTTGAGTCGTGCCTGGCATTGCAGTCATGAGTGAACAGGGAGTACAGCAGGGGACTGAGCACTCACCCCCGAGGGGCCCCCGTATTGAGGATCAGTACAGGAGGGGACTGAGCACGCACACCTGAGGGGCCCCTGTGTTGAGGATCAGTACAGGAGGGGACTGAGCACGCACCCCTGAGGGGCCCCTGTGTTGAGGATCAGTACAGGAGGGGACTGAGCACGTACCCCTGAGGGGCCCCTGTGTTGAGGATCAGTACAGGAGGGGACTGAGCACGTACCCCTGAGGGGCCCCTGTGTTGAGGATCAGTACAGGAGGGGACTGAGCACGTACCCCTGAGGGGCCCCTGTGTTGAGGATCAGTACAGGAGGGGACTGAGCACGTACCCCTGAGGGGCCCCTGTGTTGAGGATCAGTGTGGCGGTTATGCCACTGTGATTTATTTGTATCCTTTATTTTATCAGGTATGTTTACTGAGAACACATTGACTCATTTACAGCAACGACCTAGGGAATAGTGACAGGGGAGAGGAGATGAATGAGCCAATTGGAAGTTGGGGATGATGAGGTTGGCCATGATGGTATGACGGCCAGGCTGGGAATCCAAAAGACTGTCCCCAATCACTGCCCTGGGGAATTGGGATATTTTTTTTAGACCAGAGGAAAGACTGCCTCCAACTGGCCCTCCAACACCAGCAGCACCTGACCTCCCATCCAGATACCGAGCAGGACCAACCCTGCTTAGCTTCAGAGGCAAATCAGCAGTGGTATGCTGCTGGTTAACATGCTCCTTTGTTGAGGGATCTAGTCCAGATTTAACCTCATAGGAAGACAGTTGTATTATGTGGAGGTTTCATTCAGGTCTCTGTTAAACTAAATCTGTTTGTCTTTGGCAGGAGAGAGACCAAACTCTCATGATGACAGCGGGAAGAGTCCTTCAGGGAAACCAGACCCGGCGACACCCAAACCAACGAGACGACATCAGTGCTCCCACTGTGGAAAGAGTTTTCCCTGGTTAAAGGCCCTGAAGCAGCATAAGAAAAAACACTCTGGAGAGAAGCCTTATCGCTGTTCTCAATGTGGAATGACTTTTACCTGGGCAGGAAGCCTATGGTGGCATAAGAGAATACACTCTGGAGAGAAGCCTTACCACTGCTCCCACTGTGAAAAGAGTTTTAGGAAGTTAGGTGACCTGAAGGCGCATGAGAGGACACACACGGGAGAAAAGCCCTACCAATGCTCCCAGTGTGGAAATAGTTTTAGCAAGCTGGGGAACCTAAAACAGCATAAAAGAACACACACAGGAGAAAAGCCCTACCAATGCTCCCACTGCGGAAAGAGTTTTAGCCATTCAGGGAGCCTTAAATACCACGAGAGGAGACACAGACAAGAAAAACCCTACCAATGCTCCCTGTGTGGAAAGAGTTTTATCAAGTTAGGGGCCCTGAATCGGCATGAGAGGACACACACTGGAGGGGATAAAACGTACCACTGCTCCCTGTGTGAAAAGAGTTTTAACCGGTTAAGACATCTGAATAAGCATGAAAGAATACATACACAGGAGGAGAAGACATACCACTGCTCTCAGTGTGGAAAGACATTTTCCCAGTCAGAGGACCTGAAATCACATGAGAGAATAGAGAGGCTGTGTTCTGACTTGTGCTTTTAACAGAGAATTAGTGTTTTTGTTTCATGTTGTTTGTGATTTAACCTGTCTATATAATACATGACTGTACTATAACACACACAGGAGAGAAAACCTTCCACTGTTCTCATTTTGCTTTTGACTGAGAATTAAGTGTTTTTGTTTCATGTTGTTTGTGATTTAACCTGTCTATATAATACATAACTGTACTATAACACACACAGGAGAGAAAACCTTCCACTGTTCTCATTTAGCTTTTGACTGAGAATTAGTGTTTTTGTTTTTTATAACCCACTGATGGGTTTAGATTTTTAAACTTTAAATATTGTTAATAATCCGTTTTACGAGAGACATAAGTCTGGTTTCTACAACAGAAGTTAATGGTTATGAGGAATGTATATGTGGTGGGTTCAGTTAGGTGGAGAGATGTGGATTAGTGAGGAAGGGAGCCGAGGTCAGGTCACATCCTGGTGGGTTAGTGAGGAAGGGAGCCGAGGTCAGGTCACATCCTGGTGGGTTAGTGAGGAAGGGAGCCGAGGTCAGGTCACATCCTGGTGGAGAGATGTGGGTTAGTGAGGAAGGGAGCCGAGGTCAGGTCACATGATGGTGGAGAGATGTGGGTTAGTGAGGAAGGGAGCCGAGGTCAGATCACATGCTGGTGGAGAGATGTGGGTTAGTGAGGAAGGGAGCCGAGGTCAGGTCACATGCTGGTGGAGAGATGTGAGTTAGTGAGGAAGGGAGCAGAGGTCAGATCACATGCTGGTGGAGAGATGTGGGTTAGTGAGGAAGGGAGCCGAGGTCAGATCACATGCTGGTGGAGAGTTGTGGATTAGTGAGGAAGGGAGCCGAGGTCAGATCACATGCTGGTGTAGAGTTGTGGATTAGTGAGGAAGAGAGCCGAGGTCAGATCACATGCTGGTGGAGAGATGTGGGTTAGTGAGGAAGGGAGCCGAGGTCAGATCACATGCTGGTGGGTTAGTGAGGAAGGGAGCCGAGGTCAGATCACATCCTGGTGGGTTAGTGAGGAAGGGAGCCGAGGTCAGGACACATGCTGGTGGGTTAGTGAGGAAGAGAGCCGAGGTCAGGTCACATGCTGGTGGAGAGATGTGGCTTAGTGAGGAAGAGAGCCGAGGTCAGATCACATACTGGTGGAGAGATGTGGATTAGTGAGGAAGGGAGCCGAGGTCACATGAAGGGAGAAGGAACAGTTTATTGCCCGCGTCACTTAACTTCCTGCCTAGCAACAAAGATGTCATGTCTAGAGAGAAGGACGAGACTCCACCCAGATTGGGGTGTATATATATATATATATACACATATACATATATATACACTACCACTGGTGGAAGTATGTCTTTGTCTGTTCAGCTGTTCGATCCTTTGGGTGATTAAAGTTGGTTGGCACTTTTGTTTGTGTCCGTCAATTTCTTACTCTGATATTTAGAACCAAACACCACAAATTGTATTATTATATTATATTATTATTATATTTATTTAATATTGTTTTATGAATTCTTACAACAACAATTTTTTTTAGTTTTTTCATCATTTACATTAATATTCAGACCCTTTGCTTTGAAACTCGAAATTAAGCTCAGGTGCATCCTGTTTCCATTGATCATCCTTGAGATGTTTCTTCAACTTGATTGGAGTCCACCTGTGGAAAATTCAATTGATTGGACATGATTTGGAAAGGCACACAGCTGTCTATATACGGGTTTCACAGTTGACAGTGCATGTCAGCAAAAACCATAGAGCACCGAGACTGGATTGTGTCGAGGACAAGATCTGGGGAAGGGTTGTGATCCTGGGCACCAAAAAATGTCTGCAACATTGAAGGCCTCCAAGTACATAGTGGTCTCCATCTTAAATTGAAGACTCTTAACTAGAGCTGGTCGCCTGGCCAAACTGGGCAATCGGGGGAGAAGAGCCTTGGTCAGGGAGGTGACCTAGAACACGATGATCACTCTGACAGAGCTCTTCTGTGAAGATGGAAGAATCTTCCAGAAGGACAACCATCTCTGAAACCGAGATAGGCCTATATGCCGAGTGTCATGTCTGGAGGAAACCTGGCACTGTCCCTACGGTGAAGCATGGTGGTGGCAATATCATGCTGTGTGGATTTTTTTCATTGGCAGGGAGACTAGTCAGGATCGAGGCAAAGATGAATGGAGAAAAGTACAGAGAGATCCTTGATGAAAACCTGCTCCAGAGCGATCCAGAGCGATCAGGACCTCAGACTGGGGCGAAGGTTCACCTTCCAACAGGACAATGACCCTAAGCACACAGCCAAGATAGCGCAGGACTGGCTTTGAGACAAATCTCTGAATGTCCTTGAGTGGCCCAGTAAGAGCCCGGACTTGAACCCGATCTAACATCTTTGAAGAGATCTGAAAATAGCTGTGCAGCGACGCTCCCCATCCAACCTGACAGAGCTTGAGAGGATCTGCAGAGAAGAATGGGAGAAACTCCCCAAATAAAGGTGTGCCAAGCTTGTAGCAACATACCTAAGAAGACTCTCTAGGATGTGATCGCTGGCAAAGGTGCTTCAACAAAGTACTGAGTAAAGGGTCTGAATACTTATGTAAATGTGATATTTTTTTTATACATTTGCAAACATTTCTTAAAACCTGTTTTTGCTTTGTCATTAGGGGGTATTGTGATGTCATTAGGGGGTATTGTGATGTCATTATGGGGTATTGTGATGTCATTATGGGGTATTGTGAAGTCATCTGTTTTTGCTTTGTCATTAGGGGGTATTGTGTGTAGATTGATGAGAACAAAAACAATTTAATTTATTTTAGAATAAGGCTGTAACAAAATGTGGAAAAAGTCAAGGGTTCTGAATACTTTCTGACTGCACTGTGTCTATATTAGGGTTACAATATATCGGTAAGCATATCGGAATCGGCTGATTATAGCTAACAATGCCAAGGTCGGCCCGATGTCTAGTTTAACGCCGATGTGCAAAACCGACGTCAAAGCTGACGCGCATATAAAGTAGGTAGATGACGTAATGACGCCACGATACAGTGGGGCAAAAAAGTATTTAGTCAGCCACCAATTGTGCAAGGTCTCCCACTTAAAAAGATGAGAGAGGCCTGTAATTTTCATCATAGGTACACTTCAACTATGACAGACAAAATGAGATTTAAAAAATCCAGAAAATCACATTGTAGGATTTTTAATTAATTAATTTGCACAGCATTCCTAACCTAGCCCACAATGTCTGCTGTGTGGATCGATTTTAAAGTTTCAAAGGATGATAACAAAAAGGGCATATACAATGTTTGTGCTGCTATTATTTCCTGAGGGGAGAAAGTGTAATCTTTTCAATACCACAATGACTCATTTGAAAGTGCATCACCCCCAGGTGTTCTGCGACGACTTAGAACAAAAGCAGAAAGAAAAACTAAGTTCAAACAACTAAACAAGTTCAAGTCCAGCAGTCATTTGAAAGGGTAAGAAAATTTCAGTCTGGCAACACAAAAGTGAAATCCACTAACGTACACACGACCAAGTAGAAGCTATTTTTCAGATGTTGCCCTACCGGAGTTACACAGTCTCAGAGTTGTTGAAACTCACATCTACTTGCTTATGGGTGTCACTGTTATTAGCTTCACGACTGACATTTGGACCAGCAATGTCAGCCCCATGAGCATGCTGAGTCTGAGAGCACAGTTGGTCGACGAGGATTTCGTACTTAGGAAAGCCGTATTTCAAGAATGTGCTGGTTCTCATACCAATGCTGCCATTTCAATGGATTTGAGAACATGTTTGAAACTTTCAAACATTCTAACATTCTAGACATTCTAACATTCTAACATTCTAACAACTGTTTGGAGTAATAAGCTCCTCAACTGTGTCTGCAGCAGACGTGATACGCTCTGTCATGGCATTGAAACACTCAACAAAACTGCCGACCGTGGGGTTTTATTTATTTAAAAAAATATGTATATGTAACCTTTTAAAAAGAAATTTACTAGGTGTAATGGATGTGAAACGGCTAGCTAGTTAGCGGTGGTGCTCGCTAAATAGCAACACATGACAACACAGCATGGTATCAACACAACATGGCAGCAGCAGGACATGGTACAAACATTATTGGGCACAGACAAATCAAATCAAATCAAATGTATTTATATAGCCCTTCGTACATCAGCTGATATCTGATAGACAACAGCACAAAGGGCAAGAAGGTAGAGGATTAAAACTTGTAAAAGTACTCAACTAGAAGCTGTGAACAAGCGATTCGGTGGTATTCTCTATGAGCCTCTTTACTGTGTCACCGCCGTGCTCGATGCTAGGTACAAGACCCGCTACTTCTTTATTAACAGGCATTCTCTCTGAGCCTCGATACTAGTGTAACAGTATAATTTTAGACCGTCCCCTCGCCCATACCCGGGCGTGAACCAGGGACCCTCTGCACACATCAACAACAGTCACCCCTCGAAGCATCGTTACCCATCACTCCACAAAAGCCGCGGCCCTTGCAGAGCTTCATGGTCTCAGAGCAAGCGAAGTCACCGATTGAAACGCTATTTAGCGCGCACCACCGCTAACTAGCTAGCCGTTTCACATCCGTTACACTAGGTTCAAGGACCGCTACTTCTTTAACAGGCATTCTCTCTGAGCCTCTTTACTGTGTCCGTGCCGTGCTCGATGCTAGGTACAAGACCCGCTATTTCAATACAAACAAGAAACAGGGTTTACATGAAATGTTACAGACAAGATGAAAACGGACACAGTGACCGTGGGCAAGGAGGAAGGGAGGCCACGGACTGACACAGCTGGACAACATGGAAACGGACACGGTGACAGTGCGCACCAAGGAAGAGAGGCCACGGACTGACACAGCTGGACAACATGGAAACGGACACGGTGACAGTGCGCACCAAGGAAGAGAGGCCACGGACTGACACAGCTGGACAACATGGAAACGGACACGGTGACAGTGCGCACCAAGGAAGAGAGGCCACGGACTGACACAGCTGGACAACATGGAAACGGACACGGTGACAGTGCGCACCAAGGAAGAGAGGCCACGGACTGACACAGCTGGACAACATGGAAACGGACACAGTGATCGTGCTCACCGAGGAAGAGGACACGGACAGACAGAGCTGGACAACATGGAAACGGACACAGTGATCGTGCTCACCGAGGAAGAGAGGCCACGGACTGACACAGCTGGACAACATGGAAACGGACACAGTGATTGTGCGCACCGAGGAAGAGGCCACGGACAGACAGAGCTGAAACTTCACTGCTTGACATGTATGGTGAAATCCTGGTTAAGAATGAAATGACTGAACAAATGAACCACGAAACAGCACATAAGTTAAATAAATAGGTTTTGATTTGATGATGTTTTACGGGTAATGGGAACATACGTAAATACAAAATAACTTTTTGGTGTGTGTGTGTGTGTGTGTGTGTGTGTGTGTGTGTGTGTGTGTGTGTGTGTGTGTGTGTGTGTGTGTGTGTGTGTGTGTGTGTGTGTGTGTGTGTGTGTGTGTGTTTCAACTATTTAACTGTAGTAGAATGCTTAAAAGGCCGCAAACATTTTTTAATATCGGTTATCGGTATTGGCCAAAAATGTAATATCGGTGCATCCCTATCATATATGTTATTTTGTAGTTTATGTCTTCATTATTATTCTACAATGTAGAAAATAGTAAAAATAAAGAAAACCCCTTGAATGAGTAGATGTGTCCAAACTTTTGACTGGTATTGTATATATGGGTATCTATCTATTCTAATACCATGTATATAGCAAGTGGCTCATTTGAATAGCATTGTTAAAATCAACTGTTTATTTGACTAGATTGTGTAGTAGATGTAAAGTTTATTTTAAATGAATCAAAAACGAATAAATTAACATGTGTTTCTCTTTGTACGCCTCAATATAATATTTAAACTTCATTGAAAGAAATTAAAAATAAATCAAAGCCTCAATATAATATGTATCTTTATTGAAAGAAATGAAAAATAAATCAAAGCCTCAATATAATATTTATCTTTATTGAAAGAAATGAAAAATAAATAAAATATTTTCTTCAAATGCGTTACCGGTCTTTGAGGCAATGCTGCCAGTGTGACGTATAATCTGGTGGACATGACAGCTTCTTCACAACAACAAGGATGTCACTAGTTACTACAGCCAGAAAGGTTCAGTAATTAGCAGTCATCAACCAGAGGGAGCTAAAAGGCTAGCTAGCAGTCATCAACCAGAGGGAGCTAAAAGGCTAGCTAGCAGTCATCAACCAGAGGGAGCTAAAAGGCTAGCTAGCATTCATCAACCAGAGGGAGCTAAAAGGCTCGATACACTTATTTTGCTTTCACAACAAAACCATATTTTGTTAACTAGTCATTACAGACTATTGTGAAATGGTAGAACCTGCTGAAGCCAACAAGCTAACCATGTGGTTGTTTCTCTGTGACCAAAACATGACGTTTTATTTTGCTGATATGGGAATGAATACACACGCAGCATATCAAACTGGGGTAATGTTTTAGGTTACATCCGGATATGACGTAAAAAAGATGTGACATTTCCCTTTAAATGCAGATGTGTAATCAGTGGTGGAAAAAGTACCCAATTATCATACTTAAGTAAAAGTAAAGATACTTTAATAGAAAGTTACTAAAGAAAATAGTTAAAGTCACTGAATAAAATACTACTTTTAGTAAAAGTCTTAAGTGTTTGGTTTTAAATATATGTAACTATCAAAAGTAAATGAAATTGATGAAATATTCTTAAGTATCAAGAATAAAAGTATAAAGCATTTCACATTCCTTATATTAAGCAAACCAGGCGGCATGATTTCATGCAGGGGCACACTTAAACACTCATCATTTACAAACATCATTTATGTTTAGTGAGTCTGCTTGGTGAGGCAGTAGGGATGACCAGGGGTGTTCTCTTGATAAGTGTGTGAATTAGACCATTTTCCTGTCCTGCTAAGCATTTAAACATGTAATGAGTACTTTTGGGTGTCAGGGAAAATGTATGGAATAAAACCTGCATAATTTTCTTTAGTAAAAGTTGTCAAAAATAAGATTAGTAATGTACAGATACCCCCCCCCAAAAACGACTTAAGTAGAACTTTGAAGTCATTTTTACCTAAGTCCTTTACACCACTGTGTGTAGCAGATGTCAAATATGTTTTGATTGTATACTCATTACAAATCTGCTCTAATCAATCAACTTCCCCACTCCAGGCCGCAGATGGTGATGAGCGTCTTTCGGGCGTCGCTACCAGCGTGACGTATAATCTAGTGGACGGAACGGGAAGTTTCTTCAACAACAGCAGCTTGTCAGACACTTCCGTAGCCTGTTAGCCAATATAGCCGAAACGTATGAGCTCGTAAGACTGTTTCGGTGTATATTGGTCCCTGTGTTTAAAACATACTTATTTCGTATAGCTAGTTTCCCCATTTAATTAAATATATACGTTGTTAAGATAGTAGCTAGCTGGATTGCTGAATTAGCTTAGAACCAGGCTAGTCGTTAATGCTAACTAGCTAACATCTCCGACCATGAGCTCACTAAGCTACTCTCCTCCTGATAAAGAAGAGGAGGTCTACTGGACGGAGAAAGAAGCTCTGGGGCTGAACATTGTCGTGAAAGAGGAGAAGGAAGAAGCTTTCAGAATGAAAGAGGAGGTAGAAGAGGCTAACAGTATCACATTAAAAGAAGAGGATGATGTTACAGTGAAAGAAGAGAGAGAACATATTAGAGTGAAAGATGAAGAGGGGATAGAGGCTGTCACAGTGGAAGAAGAGGTAGAAGCTTTCAGAATGAAAAAGGAGGAAGAGGAGGAGGATGTTATAATGAAAGAAGAGAAAGAACCTGAGGAAGAGGAGGCTGAAGATCTGATTAACACCAGTGAGTACCGTCTTAAAAGCAGGGCCACAAACTGCCCTTGTTGAATTAATATATCGTTTTAATATCTGGCTCTGGGCCTCGCCATTGATTCTTGGAGAATACAACTTACTGTTGTAACAACTGTTGTACTCTATCCGAACCCAAAATATAAGCTTGTTTTACTCTCATTGTTTGTAAACAATGTAACTGTAAACAAACTCTGTATATCCTCAAAACATGGAGGTAGTTCCATTTGTATTTATTAAGGATCCCTTTTAGGTTGTGCTAAGGCAGCAGCTACTCTTCCTGGGGTTTATTATGGATCCCCATTAGGTCCTGTCAAGGCAGCAGCTACTCTTCCTGGGGTTTATTATGGATCCCCATTAGTTCCTGTCAAGGCAACAGCTACTCTTCCTGGGGTTTATTATGGATCCCCATTAGTTCCTGCCAAGGCAACAGCTACTCTTCCTGGGGTTTATTATGGATCCCCATTAGTTCCTGCCAAGGCAGCAGCTACTCTTCCTGGGGTTTATTATGGATCCCCATTAGTTCCTGCCAAGGCAGCAGCTACTCTTCCTGGGGTTTATTATGGATCCCCATTAGTTCCTGCCAAGGCAGCAGCTACTCTTCCTGGGGTTTATTATGGATCCCCATTAGTTCCTGCCAAGCCTAAGATATACTGCTTTCTCGAGAACAGGCCCACATCCCCATCATTTGCGTAAAGAAAAGACGGATAAAAAGGGGGCGGAGTTCGGGCGAGTGAGTAAACCTCCACTACCAACCGTTCTATTGGCCAACGTTGTTGGAAAACAAAAAATGCACTTATATCCTACCAACGGCACATCACAAACTGTAATTTTATGTTTCACCGAGTCATAGCTGAACGAGGACATGGATAATATAGAGCTGGGTTTACTGTGTATCGGTAGGACAGAGACGTTACGTCTGGCAAGACGACAGGTGGGGGGTGTGTGTCTATATTTGTCCATAACACCTGGTGCGCGATGTCTAATATTAAAGAAGTCACAGGGTATTACTCGCCTGAGGTGTGCAACGTGCAAAAAGAGGAGTCTGAGGATCGGCTTTATTCAGTATGATTCACATGGGGGAAAGGGAAGAGGAGTCTGAGGGTCGGCTTTATTCAGTATGATTCACATGGGGAAAAGGGAAGAGGAGTCTGAGGGTCGTCTTTATTCAGTATGATTCACATGGGGAAAAGGGAAGAGGAGTTTGAGGGTCGTCTTTATTCAGTATGATTCACATGGGGGAAAGGGAAGAGGAGTCTGAGGGTCGTCTTTATTCACTACGGTTCACATGGGGAAAAGGGAAGAGGAGTCTGAGGGTCGTCTTTATTCAGTATGGTTCACATGGGGAAACTGAAAGGGGCGTTTGAGGGTCGGCTTTATTCACTGTATTACATTATAATAGAATAAGGCTCCATGGTAGCTAATACATTAGAATAAGGCTCCATGGTAGCTAATACATTATAATAGAATAAGGCTCCATGGTAGCTAATACATTATAATAGAATAAGGCTCCATGGTAGCTAATACATTATAATAGAATAAGGCTCCATGGTATCTAATACAGTAGAGTAGAATAAGGCTCCATGGTAGCTAATACATTATAATAGAATAAGGCTCCATGGTAGCTAATACATTATAATAGAATAAGGCTCCATGGTAGCTAATACATTATAATAAGGCTCCATGGTAGCTAATACATTATAATAGAATAAGGCTCTATGGTAGCTAATACATTATAATAAGGCTCCATGGTAGCTAATACATTATAATAGAATAAGGCTCCATGGTATCTAATACAGTAGAGTAGAATAAGGCTCCATGGTAGCTAATACATTATAATAGAATAAGGCTCCATGGTAGCTAATACATTATAATAGAATAAGGCTCCATGGTAGCTAATACATTATAATAAGGCTCCATGGTAGCTAATACATTATAATAGAATAAGGCTCCATGGTAGCTAATACATTATAATAAGGCTCCATGGTAGCTAATACATTATAATAAGGCTCCATGGTAGCTAATACATTATAATAGAATAAGGCTCCATGGTAGCTAATACATTATAATAGGGCTCCATGGTAGCTAATACATTATAATAAGGCTCCATGGTAGCTAATACATTATAATAGAATAAGGCACCATGGTAACTAATACATTATAATAGAATAAGGCTCCATGGTAGCTAATACATTATAATAGAATAAGGCTCCATGGTAGCTAATACATTATAATAAGGCTCTATGGTAGCTAATACATTATAATAAGGCTCTATGGTAGCTAATACATTATAATAGAATAAGGCTCCATGGTAGCTAATACATTATAATAGAATAAGGCTCCATGGTAGCTAATACATTATAATAGAATAAGGCTCCATGGTAGCTAATACATTATAATAAGGCTCTATGGTAGCTAATACATTATAATAAGGCTCCATGGTAGCTAATACATTATAATAGAATAAGGCTCCATGGTAGCTAATACATTATAATAGAATAAGGCTCCATGGTAGCTAATACATTATAATAAGGCTCCATGGTAGCTAATACATTATAATAAGGCTCCATGGTAGCTAATACATTATAATAGAATAAGGCTCCATGGTATCTAATACAGTAGAGTAGAATAAGGCTCCATGGTAGCTAATACATTATAATAGAATAAGGCTCCATGGTAGCTAATACATTATAATAAGGCTCCATGGTAGCTAATACATTATAATAAGGCTCCATGGTAGCTAATACATTATAATAGAATAAGGCACCAATGTTGAAATATGAGTAGATTCAAAATAATATGAATTAATGATATAAAATGACTCAGTGAGACAAACCTTTCACAATATAATGGACTATGAATTACTGCAAATAGAGACAGTGGTACACAATGACACAGCCCCTCAATATAGTTTAAATAGAGACAGTGGTACACAATGACACAGCCCCTCAATATAGTTTAAATAGAGACAGTGGTACACAACGACACAGCCCCTCGATATAGTTTAAATAGACATAGTGGTACACAATGACACAGCCCCTCAATATAATTTAAATAGAGACAGTGGTACACAATGACACAGCCCCTCAATATAATTTAAATAGAGATAGTGGTACACAATGACACAGCCCCTCAATATAATTTAAATAGAGATAGTGGTACACAATGACACAGCCCCTCTGTAACGGTTTTCTAGGTGTGGTGAAGGAGAGTCGGATCAAAACGCAGCGTGTAGATTGCGATCCATGTTTAATAAACAATGTAAACACGAATAAACACAAACACAAACACAAACACTACAAAACCGAAACGAAAACCGAAACAGCCTATACTTGTCAACTAACACAGCGACAGGAACAAAGACACTAAGGACAATCACCCACCACAAACTCAAAGAATATGGCTGCCTAAATATGGTTCCCAATCAAAGACAACGATAAACACCTGCCTCTGATTGAGAACCACTCCAGACAGCCATAGACTTTGCTAGATAACCCCACTAAGCTACAATCCCAATACCAACACCAAAACCCCAAGACAAAACACACCACAATACAAAAACCCCATGCCACACCCTGGCCTGACCCAATACATAAAGATAAACACAAAATACTTCGACCAGGGCGTGACACCCTCGATATAATTTAAATAGAGACAGTGGTACACAATGACACAGCCCCTAGATATAATTTAAATAGAGATAGTGGTACACAATGACACAGCCCCTGGATATAATTTAAATAGAGATAGTGGTACACAATGACACAGCCCCTCAATATAATTTAAATAGAGACAGTGGTACACAATGACACAGCCCCTGGATATAATTTAAATAGAGATAGTGGTACACAATGACACAGCCCCTGGATATAATTTAAATAGAGATAGTGGTACACAATGACACAGCCCCTAGATATAATTTAAATAGAGATAGTGGTACACAATGACACAGCCCCTAGATATAATTTAAATAGAGATAGTGGTACACAATGACACAGCCCCTAGATATAATTTAAATAGAGATAGTGGTACACAATGACACAGCCCCTAGATATAATTTAAATAGAGATAGTGGTACACAATGACACAGCCCCTAGATATAATTTAAATAGAGATAGTGGTACACAATGACACAGCCCCTCAATATAATTTAAATAGAGACAGTGGTACACAATGACACAGCCCCTGGATATAATTTAAATAGAGATAGTGGTACACAATGACACAGCCCCTGGATATAATTTAAATAGAGATAGTGGTACACAATGACACAGCCCCTAGATATAATTTAAATAGAGATAGTGGTACACAATGACACAGCCCCTAGATATAATTTAAATAGAGATAGTGGTACACAATGACACAGCCCCTAGATATAATTTAAATAGAGATAGTGGTACACAATGACACAGCCCCTAGATATAATTTAAATAGAGATAGTGGTACACAATGACACAGCCCCTGGATATAATTTAAATAGAGATAGTGGTACACAATGACACAGCCCCTAGATATAATTTAAATAGAGATAGTGGTACACAATGACACAACTCCTCAATATAATTGAAATAATCCTCAATATGATTAAAACAAGTTAAGAAATCGTAGATCCAAAAATTAAACATGTTCTTGATTAATATCATCAATAGAATATCAAAAACCTGCTCCTAGAAAAGCGTCACAGTGCATGCATTCGGAAAGTATTCAGACCCCTTGACTTTTTCCACATTTTGTTACGTTACAGCCTTATTTTATACATGTATCCTATACTGACTAGTCTAATACATGTATCCTATACTGACTAGTCTAATACATGTATCCTATACTGACTAGTCTAATACATGTATCCTATACTGACTAGTCTAATACATGTATCCTATACTGACTAGTCTATTTATCTATTAGGTCTAATACATGTATCTTATACTGACTAGTCTATTTATCCATTAGGTCTAATACATGTATCCCATACTGACTAGTCTATTTATCTATTAGGTCTAATACATGTATCCTATACTGACTAGTCTGTGTACAGTGCCCTGTGAAAGTATTCGGCCCCCTTGAACTTTGTGACCTTTTGCCACATTTCAGGCTTCAAACATAAAGATATAAAACTGTATTTTTTTGTGAAGAATCAATAACAAGTGGGACACAATCATGAAGTGGAACGACATTTATTGGATATTTCAAACTTTTTTAACAAATCATAAACTGAAAAATTGGGCGTGCAAAATTATTCAGCCCCTTTACTTTCAGTGCAGCAAACTCTCTCCAGAAGTTCAGTGAGGATCTCTGAATGATCCAATGTTGACCTAAATGACTAATGATGATAAATACAATCCACCTGTGTGTAATCAAGTCTCCGTATAAATGCACCTGCACTGTGATAGTCTCAGAGGTCCGTAAAAAGCGCAGAGAGCATCATGAAGAACTAGGAACACACCAGGCAGGTCTGAGATACTGTTGTGAAGAAGTTTAAAGCCGGATTTGGATACAAAAAGATTTCCCAAGCTTTAAACATCTCAAGGAGCACTGTGCAAGCGATAATATTGAAATGGAAGGAGGATCAGACCACTGCAAATCTACCAAGACCTGGCCGTTCCTCTAAACTTTCAGCTCATAAAAGGAGAAGACTGATCAGAGATGCAGCCAAGAGGCCCATGATCACTCTGGATGAACTGCAGAGATCTACAGCTGAGGTGGGAGACTCCGTCCATAGGACAACAATCAGTCGTATATTGCACAAATCTGGCCTTTATGGAAGAGTGGAAAGAAGAAAGAAATTTCTTAAAGATATCCAGAAAATGTGTTGTTTAAAGTTTGCCACAAGCCACCTGAGAGACACACCAAACATGTGGAAGAAGGTGCTCTGGTCAGATGAAACCAAAATTGAACTTTTTGGCAACAATGCAAAACGTTATGTTTGGTGTAAAAGCAACACAGCCCATCACCCTGAACACACCATCCCCACTGTCAAACATGGTGGTGGCAGCATCATGGTTTGGGGCTGCTTTTCTTCAGCAGGGACAGGGAAGATGGTTAAAATTGATGGGAAGATGGATGGAGCCAAATACAGGACCATTCTGGGACGGAGATTTGTCTTCCAACAAGACAATGATCCAAAACATAAAGCAAAATCTACAATGGAATGGTTCAAAAATAAACATATCCAGGTGTTAGAATGGCCAAGTCAAAGTCCAGACCTTAATCCAATCGAGAATCTGTGGAAAGAACTGAAAACTGCTGTTCACAAATGCTCTCCATCCAACCTCACTGAGCTCGAGCTGTTTTGCAAGGAGGAATGGGAAAAAAAATTCAGTCTCTCGATGTGCAAAACTGATAGAGACATACCCCAAGCGACTTACAGCTGTAATCGCAGCAAAAGGTGGCGCTACAAAGTATTAACTTAAGGGGGCTGAATAATTTTGCACGCGCAATTATTCAGTTTTTGATTTGTTAAAAAAGTTTGAAATATCCAATAAATGTCGTTCCACTTCATGATTGTGTCCCACTTGTTGTTGATTCTTCACAAAAAAATACAGTTTTATATCTTTATGTTTGAAGCCTGAAATGTGGCAAAAGGTTGCAAAGTTCAAGGGGGCCGAATACTTTCGCAAGGCACTGTATCTATTAGGTCTAATATGTGTATCCTATACAGACTAGTTTATTTATCCATTAGGTCTAATACATGTATCCTATACTGACTAGTCTTATAAATGTATCCTATACTGACTAGTCTATTTATCTATTAGGTCTAATGAATGCATAACACCCATGAAGTTTAATAGTGTTTTTATTGGCCTATAAATCACAACAGCCACTCTTTATTTGTTATTGAGGGATCTATTCTGGATTAAACCTCCATAGGAAGACAGTTTTATCATGTGGAGGTTTCATTCAGGTCTCTCTGTTTAACCAAATACTCTGTCTTTGGCAGGAGAGAGACCAGTCTGTCACTCTGACAGCAGTAAGAGTCCTTCAGGGGAACCAGACCCAGAGACGCCCAAACCAGCAAGACCACACCACTGCTCCCACTGTGGAAAGAGTTTTACCCGGTTCTGGAACCTAAAACAGCATGAGACGATGCACACAGGAGAGAAGCCTTTTCAATGTTCCCAGTGTGGAAAGAGTTTTACCTGGTTAAGGGCCCTGAATAGGCATGAAGAAATACATACAGCAGGGAGGAAGACCTACCAATGCTCCCAGTGTGGAAAGAGTTTTACTCAGTTAGGAAGCCTGAAAATACATGAGAGAATTCATACAGGAGAGAAGCCTTACCCCTGCTCTCTGTGTGGCAAGAATTTCACCATGTTAGGCACTCAGGAGAGAAGCCTTACCACTGTTCTCTGTGTGGAAAGAGTTTTACCCAGATAGGAAGTCTGAAAACACATGAGAGAATGCACACAGGAGAGAAGCCTTATTACTGCTCCCAGTGTGGCAAGTATTTTTCTCATTTAGAGACCCTGAAAATACATAAGAGAATACATACAGGAGAGAAGCCTCACCACTGCTCCCTGTGTGGAAAGAGTTTGACCACTTTGGGCAATCTAAAAGAGCATGAGAGGACACACACGGGAGAAAAGCCTTTTAAGTGTTCCCTCTGTGGAAAGAGTTTTACCCATTTAGCGAGCCTGAAAAGGCATAAAGGAATACACACAGGAGAAAAGCCTTACCAATTCTCCCAGTGAGGAACGAGATTTTCATGATTACAGGACCTTGAGAGGACACACCTGACCACTGCTCCCAATGTGGAAAGACATTTTACCTTGTTAGGGATCCTGAAAACACTGAGACACATAGGAAAAAAGACCTACCACTGCTCTCAGTGTGGAATAAGATTTACCCGGTTATAGAACCTGAAATAATTCATACAAATAAACAGGAGGAGAAGACATACGGAGTGTGTCAGCAGTTCCTGCAAGAGGAAGGCATTGATGCTATGGACTGGCCCGCCCATTCCCCAGACCTGAATCCAATTGAGCACATCTGGGACATCATGTCTCGTTCCATCCACCAACGCCACATTGCACCACGGACTGTCCAGGAGTTGTAGGGAGGTCATACAGTCACGTGGAGGCCACACACACTACTGAGCCTCATTTTGACTGGTTTTAAGGACATTACATCAAAGTTGGATCAGCCTGTAGTGTGGTTTTCCACTTTAATTTTGAGTGTGACTCTAATTCCAGACCTTGATGGGTTGATACATTGGATTTCCATTGATCATTTTTGTGTGATTTGGTGTCAGCACATTCAACTGTGTAAAGAAAAAAGTATTTAATTTATTCAGATCTAGGATGTGTTATTTTAGTGTTCCCTTTATTTTGTTTTAGCAGAATTCATACAAATACACAGGAGGAGAAGACATACCACTGCTCTCATTGTGGAAAGACATTTTCCCAGTCAGAGGACCTGAAATCACATCAGAGGATACATACACAGGAGGAGAAGACATACCACTGCTCTCATTGTGGAAAGACATTTTCCCAGGCAGAGGACCTGAAATCACATGAGAGAATAGAGAGGCTGTGTTCTGACTTGTGTTTTTAACAGAGAATTTGGGGTTTTGTTCAATACCACATTTTTAAATCATATTCAAAAAAGTTTTACAGGTTTAAAAAGGTTTAGAGGAGAGGCCTGGGAAGTCCTGCAAACCTTTTTTGAGTATGATTTAATGTGGTATTGAATATATATCGTTTTTTGTTGTTTTTGTGGTTGCCTGTTTTGCATGTTATTTTGGCATTAATATGCATCACATCAGTTTGCAAACAATGTATAAAAAAAATATATAAAAAAATATTGCGTTAATAAAGCCGCATACAAACTTTTTTTGCTTTCTTGAGTAGCAGCTCCAAAGTGCAGGTGTTTCAGCCCAGTGCTTTCTGTGGTGGTGGAGCAGGCAGCGGAAAATACGGAGCGAAGGGGTTGTTCTCTATGTGCAGATGTATTACAGGCCCCCAACCGATGGAGCGAAGGGGTTGGTAATGTTCTCTATGTGCAGATGTATTACAGGCCCCCAACCGATGGAGCGAAGGGGTTGGTAATGTTCTCTATGTGCAGATGTATTACAGGCCCCCAACCGATGGAGCGAAGGGGTTGGTAATGTTCTCTATGTGCAGATGTATTACAGGCCCCCAACCGATGGAGCGAAGGGGTTGGTAATGTTCTCTATGTGCAGATGTTTTACAGGCCCCCAACCGATGGAGCGAAGGGGTTGGTAATGTTCTCTATGTGCAGATGTATTACAGGCCCCCAACCGATGGAGCGAAGGGGTTGGTAATGTTCTCTAGTTGCAGACGTTTTACAGGCCCCCAAACGATTGTTTTTTGTCTGTTTATCTGCGTTATCTGTGTTGCATGTAACTTATGTTTTTTACTATTTTTGGTCATAATGTTGCCGCTAACGTCTCTTATGACAGAAAATAACAGGACCTCGGTGACTCACCACGGCAGAATCATTTTTTCTTCTTTCACCACTCTGACAAGCCCGAGGCGGAGGATATATGGCTCCCTCGGGAACAGGCCCCGACCCCAGTGATCTGCTTGAAGAGGAGATGGAGAAAGAGAGGCCTGAGGGTGGGCTCCCTTCTGAAGAGTAGGAGGCGATCGAAAAAGAAAAAAAAACACTTCCCTCAATTCTGCTAGCAAACGTCTTTGGACAATTAAATTGACAAGTTATTGGGAAGATTAAACTACTAACGGGACATTAAAAACTGTAACATCTTATGCTTCACGGTGTCGTGGCTGAACTACGACAATATCAACATACAGCTGGCTGGTTATGTACTGCTGTACCGGAAGGTTAGAACAGCAGCGTCTGGTAAGACACGGGGTGGAGGTCTATGTATTTTTGTAAGGAAGTCTCGAGCTATTGAATTATTACTATACTATTGCCTGAAGTAGAGTTTCTCATGATAAGCTGTAGACCACACTATCTACCTAGAGAGTTTATCTGCATTTTTCGTAGCTGTTTACATACCACCACAGTCAGAGGCTGGCACTAAGACCGCATTGACCGAAGTAGAGTTTCTCATGATAAGCTGCAGACCACATTACCTACCAAGAGAGTTTATCTATATTCTTTGTAGCCGTTCACATACCACCACAGTTAGAGGCTGGCACTAAGATAGCATTGAATGAGCTGTATTCTGCCATAAGCAAACAGGAAAACACTCACCCAGAGGCTCCTAGTGGCCGGGGACTCTAATGAAGGGAAACTTAAATAATTTACCAAATTTCTATCAGCATGTTAAATGTGCAACCAGACGGAAAATAACTCTGGACCGCATACAAAGCTCTCCCTCACCCTCCATTTGGCAAAATCTGACCATAATTCCATCCTCTTTATTCCTGCTTACAAGCAAAAATTTAAGAGGGAAGCACAAGTGAGTAGATCAATAAAAAAGTAGTCAGATGAAGCAGATGCTAAGCTACAGGGCTGTTTTGTTAGCAAAGACTGGAATATGTTCCGGGATTCCCCCAATGGCATTGAGGAGTACACCACATCTGTCATTGGCCTCATCAATAAGTGCATCGATGATGTCGTCCCCACAGTGAACGTACGTATATAGCCCAACCAGAAGCCATGGATTACAGGCAGCATCCGCGCTGCCTGTAAGGAGCGGGACTAACCCGGAAGCTTATAAGAAATCCCGTTATGCAATGAACCATCAAACAGGCAAAGCGTCAATATCTGACTAAGGTCGAGTCGTACAACACCGGCTCCGACACTCGTCGGATGTGGCAGGGCCTGCAAACCATTACAGACTACAAAGGGAAGCACAGCCGAGAGCTGTCCAGTGACACGAGCCTACCGGACAAGCTAAACTACTTCTATGCTCGCTTCGAGGCAAATAACACTGAAAAATGCATGAGAGCACCAGCTGTACCGGAAGACTTTTAAGTCACTACATTCCTAAAGAAAATAATGTACTTTTTACTCCATACATTTTCCCTGACACCCAAAAGTTGCAGGACAGGAAAATGGTACAATTCACGCACTTATCAAGAGAACACGTGGTCATCCCTACTGCCTCTGATCTGGCAGACACAAATGCATAATTGATATAGCCCCTGGCTATCTGTGCATTTGAAAAACAAGAAAATGGTGCTGTCTGCTTTGTGTAATATAAGGAATTTGAAGTGATTTATACTTTCACTTTTGATAGTTAAGTATATTTAGAACCAAATACTTTTAGACTTTTCTCATAATTGTAGACTTTTACTCAAGTAGTATTTTGCTGGGTGACATTCACTGTTACTTGAGTACCTTTCTATTAAGGGATCTGAAGTTTTACTCAAGTAGTATTTTACTGGGTGACATTCACTGTTACTTGAGTACCTTTCTATTAAGGGATCTGAAGTTTTATTCAAGTAGTATTTTACTGGGTGACATTCACTGTTACTTGAGTACCTTTCTATTAAGGGATCTGAAGTTTTATTCAAGTACTTTTTCCATCACTGCCGTTTTATCATTTTGAAGTGTCATTCAGGTCTTTCTGTTTAACTAAAATAATCTGTTTGTCTTTGGCAGGAGAGAGACCAGACTCTCACTCTGACAGCGGGAAGAGTCCTTCAGGGGAACCAGACCCAGAGAAGAGTCCTTCAGGGGAACCAGACCCAAAGAAGAGTCCTTCAGGGGACCCAGACCCAAAGAAGAGTCCTTCAGGGGACCCAGACCCAAAGAAGAGTCCTTCAGGGGAACCAGACCCAGAGAAGAGTCCTTCAGGGGAACCAGACCCAGAGAAGAGTCCTTCAGGGGAACCAGACCCAAAGAAGAGTCCTTCAGGGGACCCAGACCCAAAGAAGAGTCCTTCAGGGGAACCAGACCCAGAGAAGAGTCCTTCAGGGGAACCAGACCCAGAGACATCCAAACCAGCAGGACGACACCACTGTTCCCTCTGTGGAAAGAGTTTTACTAAGCTACAGAACCTAAGAGTGCATGAGAGGACACACAGAGGAGAAAAGCCTTTCCACTGCTCCCAGTGTGGAAAGAGGTTTACCCGTTTAGAGAACCTGAAACAGCATGATAGAATACACAGAGGGGAGAAGCCTTACCATTGTTCCCATTGTGGAAAGCGCTTTAGGTCGTTAGGCACCCTGACAACGCATGAGAGAATACATACAGGAGAGATGCCTTACCACTGTTCCCACTGTGGAGAGAGTTTTAGGTGGTCAGGGAGCCTGAAAACACATGAAAGGACACACACACAAGAAAAGCCCTACCAATGCTCCCTGTGTGGAAAGAGATTTACAGAGTTAGGGTCCCTGAAAATACACAATAGAATACACACAGGAGAGAAGCCTTATTACTGCTCCCAATGTGGAATAAATTTTACCTGGTTGGCGAGCCTGAAAACACATGAGAGAATACATACAAGAGAAAGGTCTTACCACTGTTCCCACTGTGGGAAGAGCTTTAGTGGGTTAGTGAACCTGAAACAACATGAGAGAGTGCACACAGGAGAGAAGCCCTACCAATGCTCTCTGTGCGGAAAGAGTTTTACCAAGTTAGTTGGCCTGAATAAGCATGACAGGACACACACACTGAGGAGATAAGACCTACCACTGCTCCCAGTGTGGAAAGACATTTACCCGGTTAAGGTACCTGAATGAGCATGAAACAATACATACAAATACACTCGAGAAGAAGTTAACCGGTTAGGACATCTGAATAAGCATGAAAGAATACATACACAGGAGGAGAAGACATACCACTGCTCTCAGTGTGGAAAGACATTTTCCCAGTCAGAGGACCTGAAAACACATGAAAGAATAGAGAGGCTGTGTTCTGACTTGTATTTTTAACTGAGAATTTGTGTTTTTGTTTATGCCACATGAAAGCTTACTTAAAAATAGGCTTACAGTGAAAAAGTATGTTGGGCCTTCCATAAAGGCCCAACTGGTGGACTCCTGCAGAGATGGTTGTCTGGAAGGTTCTCCCATCTCCACAGAGAAACACTGGGGCTCTGTCAGAGTGACCATCAGGTTCTTGGTCACTTCCCTGACCAAGGCCCTTCTCCTCCGATTGGTCAGTTTGGCCAGGTGGCCAGCTCGAGGAAGAGTCTTGGTGGTTCCACACTTCTTCCATTGAAGAATGATGGAGGCCACTGTGGTCTTAGATACCTTCAATACTGCCGAAACGTTTTGGTTCCCTTCCCCAGATCTGTGCCTCGGACACAATCCCTTTGACCTCATGGCTTGTGTTTTGCACCGTCGACTGTAAGACCTTATAGAGACAATCAAGTTGTAGAAACATCTCCAGGATGATCAATGGAAACAGGATGCATTTAAACTCAAAGTTGAGTCTCATAGAAAAAAAAATACTTACAGTAGCAGTCTAAAGTTTGGACACACCTACTCATTGCAGGGTTGTTGTTTATTTTTTTAAACTATTTTCTACATTGTAGAATAATAGTGAAGACATCAAAACTATAAAATAACACATATGGAATCATGTAGTAACCAAAAAACTAAACTAATCAAAATATATTTCAGATTCTTCAAAGTAGCCACCTTTTGCCTTGATGACAGCTTTGCACACTCTTGGTATTGTTGGTAGAGAGGTAGTTCTGTAGTTGTATCTAGTCAGACTAGAAGGGTTCATGTGGATTGTTGGTAGAGAGGTAGTTCTGTAGTTGTATCTAGTCAGACTAGAAGGGTTCATGTGGATTGTTGGTAGTTCTGTAGTTGTATCTAGTCAGACTAGAAGGGTTCATGTGGATTGTTGGTAGTTCTGTAGTTGTATCTAGTCAGACTAGAAGGGTTCATGCAGATTGTTGGTAGAGAGGTAGTTGTATCTAGCCAGACTAGAAGGGTTCATGTGGATTGTTGGTAGAGAGGTAGATCTGTAGTTGTATCTAGTCAGACTAGAAGGGTTCATGTGGATTGTTGGTAGAGAGGTAGTTGTATCTAGTCAGACTGGAAGGGTTCATGTGGATTGTTGGTAGAGAGGTAGTTCTGTAGTTGTATCTAGTCAGACTAGAAGGGTTCATGTGGATTGTTGGTAGAGAGGTAGTTCTGTAGTTGTATCTAGTCAGACTAGAAGGGTTCATGTGGATTGTTGGTAGATCTGTAGTTGTATCTAGTCAGACTAGAAGGGTTCATGTGGATTGTTGGTAGAGAGGTAGTTGTATCTAGTCAGACTAGAAGGGTTCATGTGGATTGTTGGTAGAGAGGTAGTTGTATCTAGTCAGACTAGAAGGGTTCATGTGGATTGTTGGTAGAGAGGTAGTTGTATCTAGTCAGACTAGAAGGGTTCATGTGGATTGTTGGTAGAGAGGTAGATCTGTAGTTGTATCTAGTCAGACTAGAAGGGTTCATGTGGATTGTTGGTAGAGAGGTAGTTGTATCTAGTCAGACTAGAAGGGTTCATGTGGATTGTTGGTAGAGAGGTAGTTCTGTAGTTGTATCTAGTCAGACTAGAAGGGTTCATGTGGATTGTTGGTAGAGAGGTAGTTGTATCTAGTCAGACTAGAAGGGTTCATGTGTATTGTTGGTAGAGAGGTAGTTCTGTAGTTGTATCTAGTCAGACTAGAAGGGTTCATGTGTATTGTTGGTAGAGAGGTAGTTGTATCTAGTCAGACTAGAAGGGTTCATGTGGATTGTTGGTAGTTCTGTAGTTGTAACTAGTCAGACTAGATGGGTTCATGTGGATTGTTGGTAGAGAGGTAGTTCTGTAGTTGTATCTAGTCAGACTAGAAGGGTTCATGTGGATTGTTGGTAGTTCTGTAGTTGTAACTAGTCAGACTAGAAGGGTTCATGTGGATTGTTGGTAGAGAGGTAGATCTTTGCATTTCGACTTTGAAATATATATTATATATAATTGAATATACAGTGAATTTCAAATGTCTCTTCGATTCTCTATTAGGTGTAGTCTAATCTAGTCTATCCAAATATACATTTGTACAGAAAACCAGCGTGATGTGTAATCTAGTAGACAGGACACTTCTTCAATAACAGCAGCTAGTCAACCACCTCGATAGCAACTGAACTGACCTTACATTGTCAAGACTGACGTTAAGTACTGAATTAGGTCTTCTTCAATAACAGCAGCTAGTCAACCACCTCGATAGCAACTGACATTACATTGTCAAGACTGGCGTTAAGTACTGAATTAGGTCTTCTTCAATAACAGCAGCTAGTCAACCACCTTGACAGCAACTGACCTTACATTGTCAAGACTGGCGTTGTGTGCGCCATGCTCTACCAACTGAGCTACAGGAAACTATTCTCACCTCATGTATCCTCATGTATTCACATGTAGCTATAGGTCTGCATTAAACTATTCTAACAGTATATATTAATAATGTACATATGCACATGTAGTTACAGGTCTGCATTAAACTATTCTAACAGTATATATTCCTAATGTACATATTCATATGTAGCTATAGGTCTGCATTCATAATGTACATATTCACATGTAGCTCTAGGTCTGCATTAAACTATTCTAACAGTATATATTCATAATGTACATATTCAAATGTAGCTATAGGTCTGCATTCATAATGTACATATTCACATGTAGCTATAGGTCTGCATTAAACTATTCTAACAGTATATATTCATAATGTACATATTCAAATGTAGCTATAGGTCTGCATTAATAATGTACATATTCACATGTAGCTCTAGGTCTGCATTCATAATGTACATATTCACATGTAGCTATAGGTCTGCATTAAACTATTCTACCAGTATATATTAACATGTAGCTATAGGTCTGCATTCATAATGTACATATTCACATGTAGCTATAGGTCTGTATTCATAATGTACATATTCACATGTAGCTACAGGTCTGCATTAAACTATTCTAACAGTATATATTCATAATGTACATAGTCACATGTAGCTACAGGTCTGCATAGACGAATGTATTGGCTGTAAAGAAGTCAGACAAAACATATTTGCTCATCTTTAAACGAATAAACAATGTAGTGAATATTTTTCTAAACTGCGTTACCCATTCCAGTCAGCTGACGGCGATATGCGACCTTCAGATGGTGACGTCATATCTAGTGGACCAAACGACACCGGAAGCTGTTTCACCAACACGGATACTGACTCATTCAACCACCTCTTTAGCCTGGTAGCCAGCATACAATCGAAAACAAGCTCTTTAGACCATTTTTCTGTATATTGATCTCGGTATTTTTTAACACAATACTCTTTACGTAACTACTATTTAACGTAAAGTAATTTGCTTGTTAAATGTGTTGATTATACCGAGTCTAGCACTAAGCTTATCGTTAATGCTAGCTAGCTAACATCTCTGACCATGAGTTCACTAAGCTACTCTCCTCCTGTTAAAGAAGAGGAGGTCTGCTGGACGGAGAAAGATGCTCTGGGGCTGAACATTGTCCTGAAAGAAGAGAAAGAACAGTTTAGAGTGAAGGAGGAAGAGGAGGCTGTAACATTGAACAAAGAAGAGGATGATCTTTTGGGAGATGAAGGAAAGGAAGAGGAGACTGAAGATCTGATTAACACCAGTGAGTACTGTCTTAAAAACACAGCCAGAAACTCTGCAGTTGTTGAACTAATGTGTGGTTTTAAAGCCAAAGGGTCATTACACTGAAATGTGCTCCTCACCAGAACCCCAAATATAAGCTTGTAAACAATGAAAATGTAAACAAACACTGTATTTGACTCAAAACGTGGTTAAAACAATAATTTTGATCTCATGGTGGGTCCTTGCATCCACAGCTCTGTCTATGAATTAGAGATGTTCCATTTGTTCAAACCCTCAGCTACTCTCCCCTATCTGTTTATTAGGAAAGTGGAGATATAAAATGTTTAAGTACCAATAAGGAGTATGGTATTTTTATTTTACCTTTATTTAACCAGGCAAGTCAGTTAAGAACACATTCTTATTTTCAATGACGGCCTGGGAACAGTGGGTTAACTGCCTGTTAACCTTTCTCACTCATTATTATTCATGATTATCCCCCCCCCAAAAAAATATTTTATTTAACCAGGCAAGTCAGTAAAGAACATATTATTTACAGTGGTGGCCTACCGGGGAACAGTGGGTTGTTCAAGGGCAGAACAACAGATTTTTACCTTGTCAGCTTGGGGATTCAACCCAGCAACATTTCAGTTACTGGCCCAACTCTCTAACCACTAGGCTACCTACCGAACCCATCAACATTTCAGTTACTGGTCCAACTCTCTAACCACTAGGCTACCTACCGAACCCATCAACATTTCAGTTACTGGTCCAACTCTCTAACCACTAGGCGACCTACCGAACCCATCAACATTTCAGTTACTGGTCCAACTCTCTAACCACTAGGCTACCTACCGAACCCATCAACATTTCAGTTACTGGTCCAACTCTCTAACCACTAGGCTACCTACCGAACCCATCAACATTTCAGTTACTGGTCCAACTCTCTAACCACTAGGCTACCTACCGAACCCATCAACATTTCAGTTACTGGTCCAACTCTCTAACCACTAGGCTACCTACCGAACCCATCAACATTTCAGTTACTGGTCCAACACTCTAACCACTAGGCTACCTACCGAACCCATCAACATTTCAGTTACTGGTCCAACTCTCTAACCACTAGGCTACCTACCGAACCCATCAACATTTCAGTTACTGGTCCAACTCTCTAACCACTAGGCTACCTACCGAACCCATCAACATTTCAGTTACTGGTCCAACTCTCTAACCACTAGGCTACCTACCGAACCCATCAACATTTCAGTTACTGGTCCAACTCTCTAACCACTAGACTACCTACCGAACCCAGCAACATTTCAGTTACTGGCCCAACTCTCTAACCACTAGGCTACCTACCGAACCCATCAACATTTCAGTTACTGGCCCAACTCTCTAACCACTAGGCTACCTACCGAACCCAGCAACATTTCAGTTACTGGCCCAACAGAGGGGGCAGCGACGTCACAGAGGGGGCAAGTTTTATCATGTAGAAGTTTTATTCAGGTCTGTTTGTCTTTGGCAGGAGAGAGACCAGACTCTCACTCTGACAGCGGGAAGAGTCCTTCAGGGGAACCAGAGCCAGAGACGCCCAAACCAGGGAGACAACACCACTGCTCCCAATGTGAAATGAGATTCTCCCTCTCAGGGGACCTAAAACGGCATGAGAAAAAACACATAGGAGAAAAGCCTTTCCAATGTTCCCAGTGTGGAAAGAGTTTTACCTGTTTAGGGAATCTAAATCGGCATGAGAAGATACACGCAGGGGAAAAGCCTTTCCAATGTTCCCAGTGTGAAAAGAGTTTCGCCTGGTTAAGGAGCCTGAAGAAGCATGAGAAGATACACGCAGGGGAAAAGCCTTTCCAATACCAAGGGACCAGCCAACCTTTTGATACAGGATGCAGTGGTGAGTATCAGAGCTGTCACCAGTGATAAGACAAGTGGTGCTGTATGGTAGATGGCATGCAAAGGTTTAAGGGTAGTGACTGCTGCATTCTGGGAAACGGTGCTGTATGCTAGATGGCATCCAAAGGTTTAAGGGTAGTGACTGCTGCATTCTGGGAAACGGTGCTGTATGCTAGATGGCATCCAAAGGTTTAAGGGTAGTGACTGCTGCATTCTGGGAAACGGTGCTGTATGCCTTTTCTACAGTCACCATAATCAAGAACTGCCAGGAACAGTTGACTGTACAATCTGATTTATGCTGTTTTAGGGAGAGGCAAGAGCTAAAAAATAAAAAGAAGAAGCCCGGTTTAAATCCGAGCTTTTTAACTATCTCATCCATATGTTAAAAAAAACAAAAACATGAAGTCTTTGTCAATCCAAATGCCCAGATATTTATAGGAACCCGATCGATGGGAAAAACCACCCAGTGAATAAATATATGGTCCATCTGAAACATCCTGAACTACAGAACAACATGTATTTAGTCTTGTCCACATTACAGTACGAGTTTTAAACCAATGACATCACAACACCCCATAGTGACATCACAATACCCCATAATAGTCCATGTCCACATTACAGTACAAGTTTTAAACCTGCCAGGGCGTTCTGTTAGGTAACAAGGTCAGATAGCAGGTCTAACATAGTCTGGCCAACAGTTGGGTCAATGGAGAGACCTCCAGTGCCTTCGGAAAATATTCAGACCCCTTGACTTTTTTTACACATTTTGTTACGTTACAGCCTTATTCTAAACATGGATTAAATGTTTATCCTCATCGATCTACACACAATAACCCATAATGACATCACAATACTGTTAGGTAACAAGGTCAGATAGCAGCTCTAACATAGTCTGGCCAACAGGTGGGTCAATGGCGAGACCTCCAGTGCCTTAACCCATAATGACATCACAATACTGTTAGGTAACAAGGTCATTTAGCAGGTCTAACATAGTCTGGCCAACAGTTGGGTCAATGGAGAGACCTCCGGGTGCCTTCGGAAAATATTCAGACCCCTTGACTTTTTTTACACATTTTGTTACGTTACAGCCTTATTCTAAACATGGATTAAATGTTTATCCTCATCGATCTACACACAATAACCCATAATGACATCACAATAACCCATAATGACATCACAATACTGTTAGGTAACAAGGTCAGATAGCAGCTCTAACATAGGCTGGCCAACAGTTGAGGCAATGGCAAGTTGAAGTTGGAAGTTTACATACACCTTAGCCAAATGCATTTAAACTCAGTTTTCACAATTCTTGACGTTTAATCCTAATAAAACATTCCCTGTCTTAGGTTAGTTAGGATCACCGCTTTATTTTTAAGAATGTGAAATATCAGAATAATAGTAGAGAGAGTGATTTATTTGAGCTTTTATTTCTTTCATCACATTCCCAGTGGGTCAGAAGTTTACATACACTCAATTAGTATTCGGTAGCATTGCCTTTAAATTGTTTAACTTCGGTCAAACTTTTTGGGTAGTCTTCCACAAGCTTCCAACAATAGGTTGGGTGAATTTTGGCCCATTCCTCCTGACAGAGCTGGTGTAACTGAGTCAGGTTTGTAGGCCTCCTTGCTCGCTCACGCTTTGTCAGTTCTGCCCACAAATTTTCTATGGAATTGAGGTCAGGGCTTTGTGATGGCCACTCCAATACCTTGACTTTGTGGTCCTTAAGCCATTTTGCCACAACTTTGGAAGTATGCTTAGGGTAATTGTCCATTTGGAAGACCCATTTACGACCAAGCTTTAACTTCCTGACTGATATCTTGATATCTTCTTCTTTCCTCATGATGCCATCTATTTTGTGAAGCGCACCAGTCCCTCCTGCAGAAAAGCACCCCCACAACATGATGCTGCCACCCCCGTGCTTCACGGTTGGGATGATGTTCTTCGGCTTGCAAGCGTCCCCCCTTTTCCTCCAAACATAACGATGGTCATTATGGCCAAACAGTTTTATTTTTGTTTCATCAGAGCAGAGGACATTTCTCCAAAATGTATGATCTTTGTCCCCATGTGTAGTTGCAAACCATAGTCTGACTTTTTTATGATGGTTTTGGAGCAGTGGCTTCTTCCTTGCTGAGCGGCCTTTCAGGTTATGTCGATATAGAACTCGATTTACTGTGGATATAGATCGTTTTGTACCAGTTTCCTCCAGCATCTTCACAAGGTCCTTTGCTGTTGTTTTGGGATTGATTTGCACTTTTCGCACCAAAGTACATTAATCTCTGGGAGACAGAACGCGTCTCCTTCCTGAGCGGTATGATGGCTGTGTGGTCCGATGGCGTTTATACTTGCGTACCATTGTTTGTACAGATGAACGTGGTACCTTCAGGTGTTTGGAAATTGCTCCCAAGGATGAAACAAGAATGAACCAGACTTGTGGAGGTCCACAATTTTTTTCTGAGGTCTTGGCTGATTTCTTTTGATTTTCCCATGATGTCAAGCAAAGAGGCACTGAGTTTGAAGGTAGACCTTGAAATACAGTGGGGCAAAAAAGTATTTAGTCAGCCACCAATTGTGCAAGTTCTCCCACTTAAAAAGATGAGAGGCCTGTAATTTTCATCATAGGTACACTTCAACTATGACAGACAAAATGAGGAAAAAAATCCCGAAAATCACATTGTAGGATTTTTAATGAATTTATTTGCAAATTATGGTGGAAAATAAGTATTTGGTCAATAACAAATGTTTATCTCAATACTTTGTTATATACCCTTTGTTGGCAACTACAGAGGTCAAACGTTTTCTGTAAGTCTTCACAAGGTTTTCACACACTGTTGCTGGTATTTTGGCCCATTCCTCCATGCAGATCTCCTCTAGAGCAGTGATGTTTTGGGGCTGTTGCTGGGCAACACAGACTTTCAACTCCCTCCAAAGATTTTAAGATTTTTACAACAGATGGACCAGTGTTATTTACTGTAGGTCTGCATACAGCTGACTATACAAGTTACAACAGATGGACCAGTGTTATTTACTGTAGGTCTGCATACAGCTGGACCAGTGTTATTTACTGTAGGTCTGCATACTATACAAGTTACAACATGATGGACCAGTGTTATTTACTGTAGGTCTGTATACAGGTGACTATACAAGTTACAACAGATGGACAATACCCCATAGTGACATCACAATACCCCGTAATGACATCACAATACCCCATAGTGACATCACAATACCCCGTAATGACAAAGAGAAAACCTGTTTATTTATTTTTTAATGTTTGCAAATGTATTAAATAATAATAATAATAATGATCCAGGCCTATTTCAGTCAAACTTTTGAATGAAAATGTGATGGTCAACAGTGTTGAAGGCCTTGGAAAGGTCTGGAAATAAGGCAGCACAATGATGTCTGTGATCTAAGCCTGTGCTGCCCAACCCTCTTCCTGGAGATCTACTGTCCTGTAGGTTTTCAGCCCAACCCTCTTCCTGGAGATCTACTGTCCTGTAGGTTTTCAGTCCAACCCTCTTCCTGGAGATCTACTGTCCTGTAGGTTTTCAGTCCAACCCTCTTCCTAGAGATCTACTGTCCTGTAGGTTTTCAGTCCAACCCTCTTCCTGGAGATCTACTGTCCTGTGGGTTTTCAGTCCAACCCTCTTCCTGGAGATCTACTGTCCTGTGGGTTTTCAGCCCAACCCTTTTCCTGGAGATCTACTGTCCTGTAGGTTCTGCCCAACCCTCTTCCTGGAGATCTACTGTCCTGTAGGTTCTGCCCAACCCTCTTCCTGGAGATCTACTGTCCTGTGTTGTTAAAGCCACCAAGTCTTTTTAACACCAGAACCACTGGGCCTCAAGGGGACCCCTCCTTGAAGTTAATGGGCAGTCATTCTGTGAGTGAGCATTTCTCCTTTGCCAAGATAATCCATCCACCTGACAGGTGTGGCATATCAAGAAGCTGATTAAACATCATGATCAATCCCCCCCCCCCCCCCCCCCAGACTGTCAAAACTAACAAACCCCATGTAGAGATCTGGCTGGTCTTGGTGATGGTCTTCCACAGCTTCAGATGATAAGGTGTTGTTCAGTCAGGCAGTTCAGAAAGGCTGGGCAGTAGTTTAAAAGGAGGGGGCAACGATGGTCACAGAGGGGGCAACGATGGTCACAGAGGGAGCAGCGATGTCACAGAGGGAGCAGCGATGTCACAGAGGGAGCAGCGATGTCACAGAGGGGGCAGCGATGTCACAGAGGGGGCAGCGATGTCACAGAGGGGGCAGCGATGTCACAGAGGGGGCAGCGATGTCACAGAGGGGGCAGCGATGTCACAGAGGGGGCAGCATCAGTCAGTTTCTCAGACCGGAGCTCTTCACCAGACTCCTCCTCTAACATGGAGCCAGTTTTATCATGTATAAGTTTTATTCGGGTCTCTTAAGTATTTAACTAAATACTCTGTTTGTCTTTGGCAGGAGAGAGACCAGACTCCCACTCTAACAGCGGGAAGAGTCCTTCAGGGGAACCAGACCCAGTGACACCCAAACCAGCGAGACGACACCACTGCTCCTACTGTGGAAAAAGTTTTACCCGATTACTACACCTGAAATCACATGAGAGAATACATACAGGAGAAAAGCCCAACCACTGTTCCCAGTGTGAAAAGAGTTTTAGGTGGTTAACGACTCTGAAACTCCATGAGAGGACACACACACACGAAAAGCTCTACCGCTGCTCCCTGTGTGGAATGAGTTTTACCAAGTTAGGGGCCCTGAATGTGCATGACAGGACACACATAGGAGGGGATAAGACCTACCGCTGCTCCCTGTGTGGACAGAGATTTAACCGGTTAAGGCATCTGAATAAGCATGAAAGAATACATAGACAGGAGGAGAAGACATACCACTGCTCTCAGTGTGGAAAGACATTTTCCCAGTCAGAGGACCTGAAAACACATGAGAGAATAGAGAGGCTGTGTTCTGACTTGTGTTTTTGACTCAGAATTGAGTTTTTTTTTGTTTCTGCCAAATGAAATCATTATTGAAATAGACTTACTTTTTTTGTCTTAGTTTTCATCTGGAGACTGACATGACTCTCCTGTGAGGATCCAACGATTTCTAACATACTCTGTTACACGGAATCATGGCTCTCTCTCTCTCCAGATATACTGTTGCCATGACTCCTGTGAGGATCTGAGGATCAGGTTACAGTGGATCAGCGTCCAATGGAGGGAGGGATATGGGGGTTTTATGACACCTCACCATCGATTGTATATTGTAGGCAGCAGACTATTACAGTGGATCAGCCTTCAATAGAGGGAGGGATATGGGGGTTTTATGACACCTCACCGTTGATTGGTAGGCAGCAGACTATTACAGTGGATCAGTGTCCAATAGAGGGAGGGATATGGGGGTTTTATGACCGTCACCGTCGATTGTATATTGTAGGCAGCAGACTATTCCTTTTGGGGACTATTCCTTTTGGGGTCTAATTTGGGCGACTGGAATGTCTCTTTGTTACCGAGAGATTCTTAGACGACCCAAAAAACTTCAACATCAAACGATGGACACTGGGACAATATATTCCAACATCCGAATGTTGGGAACGATGAGAGATGGAATATGGAAAATGTAATGTCTATTTTGTGATGTCATTAAAATTGTTAGAAATAGGTTTTAATGAAAGCATTAACTTCAAGAACTTTCGCACTATGTATATCAAGGTTTACATTTACATTTAAGGTTTACATTCTGTACGTTGTGTAGAAAATATCAAGGTTAAAGAGAATGTTTTTGTGATGATTAGGATTGTGATTTTAGTACTCTAACGAGATAGTAATTCTGATACCTTGCCTCATAACTAGCCACGCCCCAGGGAGCCCGGAGAACGGGTCAGAGTGACGAAAAAGGCCTCCGTTTTACACGAGGGTATAAAAACATTGAGTTAAGAATGATCATATCAGACTAGGAGGACCACGAGCTGTCGCTGAGATCTACGATTAGTCACATCCCCCCCTCCACCCACAGCGCAAAACACAACACATTGAAGAAGACAACGGAACCTCTTAACAATCAACCCACTCTTCCAGAATGAGTGCAAAGTAATCAGACAACTAAAAAAAGGACATCGTGACATTTTGTGGACAAATCAGAGCCTTACACCTGAGAACGACCGGAGAAGGCCAGCCGAAATAAGAAGGAACCTCCTCATCAAGTGGGAACCCGGCCCACGAAGGGCCCAACAGAGAGAAGGCCCAACTAAACCCTCCTCATCAAGCAGGAACCCGGCCCACGACGGGCCCAACAGTGATACCCGACAGAGACCTCCAGCGCGTAAATACATGCGTTACTTCTTACCCAGAATAGTGGCAGCTTGGGGCAAGATATTAAGGGCTATACTGTGGGCGTAGTTCCCAAATGTATCCGTGTTGCGTCTCTTTCTTTCTCTAACTCTCCATCTTGTGTAACAAGTGTCATATCGTGTTAGTCCGCTAGGGACTTGTTGCCGTCGTATTAAGTTTCCAATCAATAACCTATACCATGTTTGTGTATCCTATGTTATCATTTATTTTTTTAGTAAATAAATAATCAAATCAATTTGTGTGGTATGGAAATAGTCAGTGAGACTTGGGTTTGTACCGATTTCAAGAAGTCATGACGTTCACAATGATACTGATACGAGGAAATGATTAAATGAGTTACTGTTATAATATCTATATATTCTTGAGATAATTTGGATGTTTTCACTCAGGAGACTCCCAGTTCGATAGCAAATGTTCCTTTTTTCCAAAAATATTATTTTTATAGGCGAAATAGCTCCCGTTTGTTCATCATGCTTGGCTGAGAAATCGACCGGAAAATGCTATCACTACAACGGCAAACTTTTTTCCAAATTAGCTCCATAATATCGACAGAAACATGGCAAATGTTGTTTAGGATCAATCCTCAAGGTGTTTTTAACATATATATTCGATAATATATCCGTCGAGGCAATTGGTTTCTCATAAGAAGCGATTGGAAAAATGGCTACCTCAGTATTTTACGCAAGATTTTCTGCGGGAGACATCAGGTGACCACTTGCTAAATGTGGTCCCTTACGGCTATTCGTCAACAGAAATGCGTAAAAAGACGTCACAATGCTGTAGACACCTTGGGGAATACGTAGAAAACGTAAGCTCATTCGTAGCTCATTCACAGCCATATAAGGAGTCATTGGCATGAGGCGGTTTTAAAAAATGAGAGGATTTTGGATTTTTATCTGGGTTTTGCCTGTAACATCAGTTCTGCTGCACTCACAGACAATATCTTTGCAGTTTTGGAAACATCAGAGTGCTTTCTATCCAAAGCTGTCAATTATATGCATAGTCGAGCATCTTTTCGTGACAAAATATCTTGTTCAAAACGGGAATGTTTTTTATCCAAAAAGTAAAATATCGCCCCCTAGTCGTAAAAGGTTATTAAACAACTGTTCCCGTGGTGCCCCATATTCCTAATGAGTTCATTGTTTCATGATTAATATAATTGAGTATCAATTCAATATAGTTTGATCAAATAAATAACAGTCGTCAGATTAATGATAGTAACGTCACGGCAAATGATGAATACAAAACAATGTGTTTTGATTATGAACTTTAATGTGTTGGCATACAAGTATAAACCCTCTGTTGTTCATTATATTCTGGGGATATTGCTCTCTATATATTAGATGAATGGAGTTTTTGCATTTCTTGATTCTAACCTTAAACCTCTTGAATTTAATGTTTGACACAGCATTCTGCAGTTATATTTCACCCTGACTGCCATTTTGTTTTTCGCGAGGGGCAGTCATGAAGTCATACAATGCCTTTGGAAAGTATTCAGACCCCCCAAGACATTTTTCCACATTTTGTTACCTTACAACCTTATAGAGAGAACCTATTTATCACCTCTTCAGCCCAGAGAGAGAGTATACCTATGTATCACCTCTTCAACCCAGAGAGAGAGTATACCTATTTATCACCTCTACAACCCAGAGAGAGAGTATACCTATTTATCACCTCTACAACCCAGAGAGACAGAGTATACCCATTTATCACCTCTTCAACCCAGAGAGAGTATACCTATTTATCACCTCTTCAACCCAGAGAGAGAGTATACCTATTTATCACCTCTACAACCCAGAGAGAGAGAGAGTATACCTATGTATCACCTCTTCAACCCAGAGAGAGAGTATACCTATTTATCACCTCTACAACCCAGAGAGAGAGTATACCTATTTATCACCTCTACAACCCAGAGAGAGAGAGAGAGAGTATACCTATTTATCACCTCTTCAACCCAGAGAGAGAGTATACCTATTTATCACCTCTTCAACCAGAGAGAGAGAGAGAGAGAGAGAGAGAGTATACCTATTTATCACCTCTTCAACCCAGAGAGAGAGTATACCTATTTATCACCTCTTCAACCCAGAGAGAGAGAGAGAGAGAGAGAGAGAGTATACCTATTTATCACCTCTTCAACCCAGAGAGAGAGTATACCTATTTATCACCTCTTCAACCCAGAGAGAGAGTATACCTATTTATCACCTCTTCAACCCAGAGAGAGAGAGAGAGAGAGTATACCTATTTATCACCTCTTCAACCCAGAGAGAGAGAGAGAGAGTATACCTATTTATCTTCTCTTCAACCCAGAGAGAGAGAGAGTATACCTATTTATCACCTCTACAACCCAGAGAGAGAGAGAGTATACCTATTTATCACCTCTTCAACCCAGAGAGAGAGTATACCTATTTATCACCTCTACAACCCAGAGAGAGAGAGAGAGTATACCTATTTATCACCTCTACAACCCAGAGAGAGAGAGAGAGAGTATACCTATTTATCACCTCTTCAACCCAGAGAGAGAGAGTATACCTATTTATCACCTCTACAACCCAGAGAGAGAGTAGACCTATTTATCACCTCTTCAACCCAGAGAGAGAGTATACCTATTTATCACCTCTACAACCCAGAGAGACAGAGTATACCTATTTATCACCTCTTCAACCCAGAGAGAGAGTATACCTATTTATCACCTCTACAACCCAGAGAGAGAGAGAGAGAGAGTATACCTATTTATCACCTCTTCAGTCCAGAGAGAGAGAGAGAGAGAGTATACCTATTTATCACCTCTACAACCCAGAGATAGTATACCTATTTATCACCTCTACAACCCAGAGAGAGAATATACCTATTTATCACCTCTTCAACCCAGAGAGAGAGAGAGAGTATACCTATTTATCACCTCTACAACCCAGAGAGAGAGAGAGTATACCTATTTATCACCTCTTCAACCCAGAGAGAGAGAGAGAGAGTATACCTATTTATCACCTCTACAACCCAGAGAGAGAGAGAGAGTATACCTATTTATCACCTCTACAACCCAGAGATAGTATACCTATTTATCACCTCTACAACCCAGAGAGAGAATATACCTATTTATCACCTCTTCAACCCAGAGAGAGAGAGAGTATACCTATTTATCACCTCTACAACCCAGAGAGAGAGAGAGTATACCTATGTATCACCTCTTCAACCCAGAGAGAGACAGAGTATACCTATTTATCACCTCTACAACCCAGAGAGAGAGTATACCTATTTATCACCTCTTCAACCCAGAGAGAGAGAGAGAGTATACCTATTTATCACCTCTTCAACCCAGAGAGAGAGTATACCTATTTATCACCTCTTCAACCCAGAGAGAGAGAGTATACCTATTTATCACCTCTACAACCCAGAGAGAGAGTATACCTATTTATCACCTCTTCAACCCAGAGAGAGAGTATACCTATTTATCACCTCTTCAACCCAGAGAGAGAGAGAGAGTATACCTATTTATCACCTCTTCAACCCAGAGAGAGAGAGAGAGTATACCTATTTATCACCTCTTCAACCCAGAGAGAGAGAGAGAGAGTGTATACCTATTTATCACCTCTTCAACCCAGAGAGAGAGTATACCTATTTATCACCTCTTCAACCCAGAGAGAGAGTATACCTATTTATCACCTCTTCAACCCAGAGAGAGAGAGTATACCTATTTATCACCTCTTCAACCCAGAGAGAGAGAGAGAGTATACCTATTTATCACCTCTACAACCCAGAGAGAGAATATACCTATTTATCACCTCTACAACCCAGAGAGAGAGAGAGAGAGAGTATACCTATTTATCACCTCTACAACCCAGAGAGAGAATATACCTATTTATCACCTCTTCAACCCAGAGAGAGAGTATACCTATTTATCACCTCTTCAACCCAGAGAGAGAGAGAGAGAGAGTATACCTATTTATCACCTCTTCAACCCAGAGAGAGTATACCTATTTATCACCTCTTCAACCCAGAGAGAGAGTATACCTATTTATCACCTCTTCAACCCAGAGAGAGAGAGAGAGAGAGAGAGAGTATACCTATTTATCACCTCTTCAACCCAGAGAGAGAGAGAGAGAGAGAGTATACCTATTTATCACCTCTTCAACCCAGAGAGAGAGAGAGAGAGTATACCTATTTATCACCTCTTCAACCCAGAGAGAGAGTAGACCTATTTATCACCTCTACAACCCAGAGAGAGAGAGAGTATACCTATTTATCACCTCTTCAACCCAGAGAGAGAGTATACCTATTTATCACCTCTTCAACCCAGAGAGAGAGTATACCTATTTATCACCTCTTCAACCCAGAGAGAGAGAGAGTATACCTATTTATCACCTCTACAACCCAGAGAGAGAATATACCTATTTATCACCTCTACAACCCAGAGAGAGAGAGAGTATACCTATTTATCACCTCTACAACCCAGAGAGAGAATATACCTATTTATCACCTCTTCAACCCAGAGAGAGAGTATACCTATTTATCACCTCTACAACCCAGAGAGAGAGAGAGAGAGAGAGTATACCTATTTATCACCTCTACAACCCAGAGAGAGAGAGAGAGAATACCTATTTATCACCTCTACAACCCAGAGAGAGAATATACCTATTTATCACCTCTTCAACCCAGAGAGAGTATACCTATGTATCACCTCTTCAACCCAGAGAGAGTATACCTATTTATCACCTCTACAACCCAGAGAGAGAGAGTATACCTATTTATCACCTCTACAACCCAGAGAGAGAGAGAGAGAGAGAGAATACCTATTTATCACCTCTACAACCCAGAGAGAGAGAGAGAGAGAGAATACCTATTTATCACCTCTACAACCCAGAGAGAGAGAGAGAGAGAGAATACCTATTTATCACCTCTTCAACCCAGAGAGAGTATACCTATTTATCACCTCTTCAACCCAGAGAGAGAGAGTATACCTATTTATCACCTCTACAACCCAGAGAGAGAGAGAGTATACCTATTTATCACCTCTTCAACCCAGAGAGAGTATACCTATTTATCACCTCTACAACCCAGAGAGAGAGAGAGAGAGTATACCTATTTATCACCTCTTCAACCCAGAGAGAGAGAGAGAGAGAGAATACCTATTTATCACCTCTTCAACCCAGAGAGAGAGAGAGAGAGTATACCTATTTATCACCTCTTCAACCCAGAGAGAGAGAGAGAATACCTATTTATCACCTCTACAACCCAGAGAGAGAGAGTATACCTATTTATCACCTCTTCAACCCAGAGAGAGAATATACCTATTTATCACCTCTTCAGACTAGAAGGGTTCATGCAGATTCTTGGTAGATAGGTAGTTTGATGGTCAAGGAGCTATTGAAATTTGAAAGTTTACAAAATTCACGTAAAATCGCATGAGATGAGATTTTTTTACCTTTGTTTTACTAGGCCAGTCAGTTAAAGAACAAATTCTTATTTTCAATGACGGCCTAGGAACAGTGGGTTAACTGCCTGTTCAGGGATAGAACAACATATTTTGTACCTTGTCAGCTCTGGGATTTGAACTTGAACCTTTCGGTTACTAGTCCAATGCTCTAACCACTAGGCTACCCTGCCACCCCAAATGACCAACAAAAGGGTGTGCAATGTGTAGGCCCATTGAAGGGACATTCTGAACCTTGTTTGAAGTCACTAGGTCACCAAGGCAATATTTAATTGTTTAAAAAAATATAGTGTGGCAAAAAAAATATTTAGTCAGCCACCAATTGTGCAAATTCTCCCTTTTAAAAAGATGAGAGGCCTGTAATTTTCATCATAGGTACACTTCAACTATGACAGACAAAATGAGAAAAAAAATCCAGAAAATCACTGTAGGATTTTTTATGAATTTATTTGCAAATTATGGTGGAAAATAAGTATTTGGTCAATAACAAAAGTTTATCTCAATACTTTGTTATATACCCTTTGTTGGCAATGACAGAGGTCGTTGTTGTATGAAAATAGGATGCTGTTGTTTTGATAACAACATTGATAAATTGTTGACTTTAAAAAAAAACATTCACCACCTCATGAATCTTACCATCAGTATTTTTTCACCATGTCAGATTGTAAAATGTGCTGATTGTAAAAAAAAAAAATGATTTAATTAATGGAACATATTTCTGTCTGAATGGAAATAAAATGTGGAAAGCCTGCACCATTATTGGACAATCATTATATACATCTACATATAGAGGGCTTTGCGTTTGCTCCACAAATCACCTAGCAACCGCACCAGGCGCCATGTTGGATGTTGTCATTCGTCTTTAAGGCGACGCTGCCGAGTGTGACGTCTAATCTAGTGGACGGGCCGCTTCTTTATTAACAACAGCTTGTTGAGCTATCTCGGTAGCTTGCTAGGCAACATAGCCGAAACATTGGAGCTCTTTAGACGCGTTCAGTGTATATTTTTCTGTGTTTTAAAACATACTTCTTTCGTATAGCTAGTTGCCCCATTTAATTTCATATTTACTTTGTAAATCGGGTAGCTAGCTGGCTGGATAAATTAGATTAGCTCCAGGCTAGTCGTTAATGCTAACCCGCTAGCTAGCTAACATCCCAGACCATGAGTTCACTAAGCTACTCTCCTCCTGTTAAAGAAGAGGAGGTCTACTGGACGGAGAAAGAACCTCTGGGGATGAACATTGTCATGAAAGAAGAAGAGGATGTTTCAGTAAAAGGAGAGGAAGAAGCTTTCAGAATGAAAAAGGAGGAAGAGGAGGCTATCAGTATCACATTGAAAGAAGAGGATGATGTTACAGTGAAAGAAGAGAGAGAACATTTTAGAGTGAAAGATGAAGAGGGGATAGAGACTGTCACAGTGGAAGAAGAGAAAGAACCCTTTGTTGTGGCAGAGGAGGCTATCTTAAGAAAAGAGGAGGAAGACGTTTTGGGAGATGAAGAGGAAGGAGAGGAGACTGAAGATCTGATTATCACCAGTGAGTACTGTCTTAAAAGCAGGGCCACAAACTGCCCTTGTTGAATTAATATATCGTTTTAATATCTGGCTCTGAGCCTCGCCATTGATTCTTGGAGAATACAACTTATAAATGTCCACTGAACTCCGAACCTAAAATATAAGCTTGTTTTACTCCTTTGTTTGTAAACAATATAAATGAATACTCTATATCCTCAAAGCAGGGAGGTAGTCCCATTAGGCTGAACCTGAGACACTGACCACACCTACCGACTACAGATACTGACCACAACTACTGACTACCACAGACCACACCTACCGACTACAGATACTGACCACAACTACTGACTACCACAGACCACACCTACTGACGCCAACTACTGACTACCACAGACCACACCTACTGACTACAGATACTGACCACAACTACTGACTACCACAGACCACACCTACTGACGCCAACTACTGACTACCACAGACCACACCTACCGACTACAGATACTGACCACAACTACTGACTACCACAGACCTCACCTACTGATGCCAACTACTGACTACCACAGATCACACCTACTGACTACAGATACTGACCACAACTACTGACTACCACAGATCACACCTACTGACTACAGATACTGACCACAACTACTGACTACCACAGACCACACCTACTGACTACAGATACTGACCACAACTACTGACTACCACAGACCTCACCTACTGATGCCAACTACTGACTACCACAGACCACACCTACCGACTACAGATACTGACGCCAACTACTGACTACCATAGACCACACCTACTGACGCCAACTACTGACTACCACAGACCACACCTACTGACTACAGATACTGACCACAACTACTGACTACAGATACTGACCACAACTACTGACTACCACAGATCACACCTACTGACTACAGATACTGACCACAACTACTGACTACCACAGACCTCACCTACTGACGCCAACTACTGACTACCACAGACCACACCTACCGACTACAGATACTGACCACAACTACTGACTACCACAGACCTCACCTACCGACGCCAACTACTGACTACCACAGACCACACCTATTGACTACAGATACTGACCACAACCACAACGCTACTGACCACCACAAGTACAGCTACATACACCAAACCAATGTTCACATGTTTAGGATATCCTATCTTCAATCCATTATCGACTAACCTATATAAATGTGCATAAATTTACATAAAATAACCCACTACCAGTAAACTATTGAACCATTCAAGCTAGATACACCAAACCACTACCACTACTATAACCAGTCACTACCACTACTATAACCAGTCACTACCACTACTATAACCAGTCACTACCACTACTATAACCAGTCACTACCACTACTATAACCAGTCACTACCACTACTATAACCAGTCACTACCACTACTATAACCAGACACTACCACTACTATAACCAGTCACTACCATTACTATAACCAGTCACTACCACTACTATAACCAGTCACTACCACTACTATAACCAGTCACTACCACTACTATAACCAGTCACTACCACTACTATAACCAGTCACTACCACTACTATAACCAGTCACTACCACTACTATAACCAGTCACTACCACTACTATAACCAGTCACTACCACTACTATAACCAGTCACTACCACTACTATAACCAGTCACTACCACTACTATAACCAGTCACTACCACTACTATAACCAGTCACTACCACTACTATAACCAGTCACTACCACTACTATAACCAGTCACTACCACTACTATAACCAGTCACTACCACTACCAGTCACTACCACTACTATAACCAGTCACTACCACTACTATAACCAGTCACTACCACTACTATAACCAGTCACTACCACTACTATAACCAGTCACTATCACTACTATAACCAGTCACTATCATTACTACTGTAGACACTACCACTACTATAACCAGTCACTACCACTACTATAACCAGTCACTACCACTACTATAACCAGTCACTACCACTACTATAACCAGTCACTACCACTACTATAACCAGTCACTACCACTACTATAACCAGTCACTACCACTACTATAACCAGACACTACCACTACTATAACCAGTCACTACCATTACTATAACCAGTCACTACCACTACTATAACCAGTCACTACCACTACTATAACCAGTCACTACCACTACTATAACCAGTCACTACCACTACTATAACCAGTCACTACCACTACTATAACCAGTCACTACCACTACTATAACCAGTCACTACCACTACTATAACCAGTCACTACCATACTATAACCAGTCACTACCACTACTATAACCAGTCACTACCACTACTATAACCAGTCACTACCACTACTATAACCAGTCACTACCACTACTATAACCAGTCACTACCACTACTATAACCAGTCACTACCACTACTATAACCAGTCACTACCACTACTATAACCAGTCACTACCACTACTATAACCAGTCTACTATACCAACTAACTAGTCACTACCACTACTATAACCAGTCACTATCACTACTATAACCAGTCACTATCATACTATAACCAGTCACTACCACTACTATAACCAGTCACTACCACTACTATAACCATCACTACCACTACTATAACAGTATACTACCACTACTATAACCAGTCACTACCACTACTATAACCAGTCACTACACTATAACCAATCACTACCACTACTATAACCAGTCACTACCAATACTATAACCAGTCACTACCACTACTCATTAAGTATGTACTACCAGTCTACTACTATAACCAGTCACTACCACTACTAGTAACCAGTCACTACCACTACTATAACCAGTCACTACACTACTATAACCATCACTACCACTACTAGTTACCAGTCACTACCACTACTATAACCAGTACTACCACTACTATAACAGTCACTACTACTATAACCAGTCACTACCACTACTATAACCAGTCACTACCACTACTATAACCAGTCACTACCACTACTATAAAGTCACTACCACTACTATAACCAGTCACTACCACTACTATAACCAGTCACTACCACTACTATGTACCAGTCACTACCACTACTATAACCAGTCACTACCACTACTATAACCAGTCACTACCACTACTATAACCAGTCACTACCACTACTATAACCAGTCACTACCAGTACTACTTAAGTACCACTACACCAGTCTACCATTACTACTGTAGTCACTACCACTACTATAACCAGTCACTACCACTACTATAACAGTCCTACCACTACCAGTCACTACTACTGTAACCAGACACTACTATAACCATTACTACTATGTAGACACTACAGTACTACTACACACTACCACTACTATAACCAGACACTACCACTACTATAACCAGACACTACCACTACTATAACCAGACACTACCACTACTATAACCAGAGTACACTACCATTACTACTGTAGACACTACTACTACTATTAACCAATACTACCACTACTATAACTCACTACCACTACTATAACCAGACACTACCACTACTATAACCAGATACTATGTCATTACTATAACCAGACACTACCACTACTATAACCAGACACTACCACTACTATACCAGACACTACCATTACTACTGTAGACACTACCACTACTATAACCAGTCACTACCACTACTATAACCAGTCACTACACTATAACTATAACCACTATAACTACCATACTACTGTAGACACTACCATTACTACTGTAGTTACAGTACTACCACTACTATAAATAACTACCACTACTATGTGGTATATACTAACCATTACTACTGTAGTTACAGTATACTACCATTAACTAATACTATGTACTACACTACTACCACTACTATTACCAGTCTACTACCACTACTATAACCAGACACTACCACTACTATGTAGACACTATGTTACTATAACCAGACACTACTACTACTATAACCAGACACTACCATACTATAACCAGTCACTACCACAAACTACCACTACTATAACACTACCACTATAACCAGTCACTACCACTACTATAACCAGTCACTACCACTACTATAGACACTACCATTAGGTCACTACCACTACTATAACCAGTCACTACCACTACTATAACCAGTCACTACCACTACTAGTCACTACCACTATAACCAGACACTAGGTCTACTACTGTAGACACTACCTATACTACTACCACTACTTAACCCACTACCACTACTATAACCAGACACTACCACTACTATAATTAGTCACTACCACTACTATAAGTTTAGACACTACCACTACTATAACCAGACCACTACTATAACCAGTACCACTACTATAACCAGTCACTACCACTACTATAACCAGTGGAACACTACCACTACTATAACCAGACACTACCACTACTATAACCAGTCACTACCATTACTATAACCAGTCACTACCATTACCTAAAGAGACACTGGGGTTATAACCAGGTGTCCCTACCACTACTATAACCAGTCCAGTCACTACCATTACTACTGTAGACACTACCACTACTATAACCAGTCACTACTGAACATTACTACTGTAGACACTACCACTACTATAACCAGACAGGTGGTTGTAGGCTCAACGGTGCCCTGCGGTTGTGGACGGTGCCCAGTAAATGGGGTAAAGCCCTGCGGTTCAAGCCTGCCCTGCGGTACTAGGGCCGTTATGCTAACTACAGGTTGTGGGCAAGAGGTTGTAGCGGATGCAGCATCAACTGGAAGCCAGTGGAGAAAGCTCTAGGTACACTCATCTGAAAGAAACTTCTAGGAAAGTTGAACACTATAAGAACTGCGGCGTAGTTACACTACTACATTCCTGGATGAGTAAAATGTACTAGTTTTAGCTAGCAAGAGGTTGCATAGCACACATCACATCCGAGCCCAGGAAAACAGTACACTCATCTGAAAGGAAACAGTCGTTTATACTACTAAAATGAACTAATAGTATGTAGTTACAGTATACTACAAATAACTAATAGTATGTGGTATATACTCATTAAGTATGTAGTTACAGTCTACTACAAATAACTAATAGTATGTAGTTACAGTCTACTACAAATAACTAATAGTATGTGGTATATACTCATTAAGTATGTAGTTACAGTATACTACAAATAACTAATAGTATGTAGTTACAGTATACTACAATTAACTAATAGTATGTGGTATATACTCATTAAGTATGTAGTTACAGTCTACTACAAATAACTAATAGTATGTAGTTACAGTCTACTACAAATAATAACTGTGGATATACTCATTAAGTATGTAGTTACAGTCATACTACAAATAACTAATAGTATGTAGTATATACTATGATAGTATGTAGTTACAGTGAGGTTACTACAAATAGCCAGTATATACTACAAATAACTAATAGTATGTGGTATATAGTTAAGTAGTTACAGTGACTTAGTAGTACAGTATCATTAAGTATGTAGTTACAAATAACTAATAGTATGTGTTACAGTATATACATTAAGTATGTAGTTACAGTCTACTACAAATAACTAATAGTATGTAGTTACAGTATACTACAAATAACTAATAGTATGTGGTATATACTCAAATTAAGTATGTAGTTACAGTCTACTACAAATAACTAATAGTATGTAGTATATACTCATTAAGTAGTTACAGTATACTACAATTAACTAATAGTATGTGGTATATACTCATTAAGTAGTTACAGTGTACTACAATTAACTAATAGTATGTAGTATATACTCATTAAGTAGTTACAGTATACTACAATTAACTAATAGTATGTGGTATATACTCATTAAGTAGTTACAGTGTACTACAATTAACTAATAGTATGTAGTATATACTCATTAAGTATGTAGTTACAGTATGTTAACATGGGTATTCAAACACAACTATTTATAATATTCTGCAATGCCATTATATTAAAGTACTACAAATTAGAAACAAAGGGATACATTCAATACAATTTATGAATTGTTTGAAACCAAGCTAAGGTGTCAGAATACTGTATCTTATACTGACTAGTCTATTTATCCATTAGGTCTAATACATGTATCCTATACTGACTAGTCTATTTATCCATTAGGTCTAATACGTGTATCCTATACTGACTCGTCTATTTATCCATTAGGTCTAATACATGTATCCTATACTGACTAGTCTATTTATCCATTAGGTCTAATACATGTATCCTATACTGACTAGTCTATTTATTAATTAGGTCTAATACATGCTTCACAATAGTCAAGTTGAAACATGTTTTTATTGGCCTACAAAACACTACAGACACTATTCTTTTGAGGGATCTAGTCTGGATTAAACCTCATAGGAAGACCATTTTATCATTTGGAGATTTCATTCAGGTCTCTGTTTTAACTAAAATAATCTGTTTGTCTTTGGCAGGAGAGAGACCAGACTCTCACTCTGACAGCGGGAAGAGTCCTTCAGGGGAACCAGACCCAGAGACGCCCAAACCAGGGAGACAACACCACTGCTCCCACTGTGGAAAGAGTTTTAGTTGGTTAGGGTACCTAAAACAGCACGAGAGAAAACACACAGGAGAAAAGCCTTTCCAATGTTCCCAGTGTGGAAAGAGATTTACCTGGTTAGGAAGCCTAAGGGAGCATAAGAGAATACACTCTGGAGAGAAACCGTTCCACTGTTCCCAGTGTGGAATGACTTTCGCCTGGTTAGGGAGCCTGAAAACCCATGAGAGTTCACACACAGGGGAAAAACCTTTCCAATGTTCCCAGTGTGGAAAGCGTTTTACCCAGTTAGGGAGGCTGAAGGAGCATGAGAAGATACACACAGGGGAAAAGCCTTTCCAATGCTCCCTGTGTGGAAAGAGTTTTACCAAGTTAGGGGCCCTGAAGGAGCATGAGAAGATACACACAGGGGGAAAGCCTTTCCAATGCTCCCTTTGTGGAAAGAATTTTACCCGCTTAGGGAACCTAAAAGAGCATGAGACAAAACACACACAAGAAAAGCCCTACCACTGCTCCCTGTGTGGAAAGAGTTTTACCAAGTTAGGAGCCTTGAATAGACATGACAGGACACACACTGGAGGGGATAAGACGTACTACTGCTCCCTGTGTGGAAAGACATTTAACCGATTAAGACATCTGAATAAGCATGAAAGAATACATACACAGGAGGAGAAGACATACCACTGCTCTCAGTGTGGAAAGACATTTTCCCAGTTAGAGGATCTGAAATCACATGAGAGAATAGAGAGACTGTGTTCTGACTTAAGTTTTTGATTGAGAAGTCATATTGTTTATATGAACTTTAAAAACTTTTTTTTTTTTATGTTTATCTGGAGACCTGATCTAAAATCAGATTAAACACAATTTGTATTTTGTTTTGATTATGAACTTTAATAATTTGGGGATATTATTATATAGATTAATGGAGTTTTGGATTTCTTGATTCTAACCTTAAACCTCTTGAATGTGATCTGGCTTTTCGCTAAATTAATTTGATTTGAATACACGATTTAGATATTGCACCATGTACATTATGGAATAGATTAATAGAATGAGCATTTCTTCATTTTGAACATTGAAACCTCTTGAATTTAGTCGTTCTGTTTCATCGAGTTCATTTGTTTACTTGTCGTCAAGATAAAGGACGATGAAAATGTGATGGCGTTTTTATAACAACATGGATAAGTTGTTGACATGAAAAACATGAATGTTCCCATCCACTATGTAGAAGCAGTATAGAGTTGTTTATTTTGATATTATCTGTTGACTGAATGAATCAGAATTGGCATAGAATACAGATGTGTACTAGATGTGAAGTCTATAATTCTCACTCGTCAAAAGTTCATTGATGAACCAAAGCTTCTCTTTGTAAGTCTCAATATAATATTAATCTTTTGAAAGAAACTTTGTCTGAAAATCAAATATTTTCCTCAACTGCGTTACCCACTCCAGACAACAGATGGCGATGTTTCTAGCGTGACGTATAATCTAGTGGACGGGATGCTTCTTTGTAATAAAATAATACTTTTTTTTGTCTTAATTTATTTAGTACCAATACTCCCTTTACCCTGTCTAACTAGTACCAATACTCCCTTTACCCTGTCTAACTAGTACCTTTACCCTGTCTAACTAGTACCAATACTCCCTTTACCCTGTCTAACTAGTACCAATACTCCCTTTCATGATGTCCTCCCACAATCTGCCCTGTCTAACTAGTACCAATACTCCCTTTACCCTGTCTAACTAGTACCAATACTCCATTTACCCTGTCTAACTAGTACCAATACTCCCTTTACCCTGTCTAACTAGTACCAATACTCCCTTTCATGATGTCCTCCCACAATCTGCCCTGTCTAACTAGTACCAATACTCCCTTTACCCTTTGAAGTTAACTAGTTGATGATATTTCACTTAGCTATAGTATGTATAGTTGACTAGATAGCTAGCTAACAAGCAGCTCATTAGCCTACACAGTGGCCTACTGCAGATAGCTAGCTAACAAGCAGCTCATTAGTCTATACAGTGGCCTGCTGCAGATAGCTAGCTAACAAGCAGCTCATTAGCCCACACAGTGGCCTGCTGCAGATAGCTAGCTAACAAGCAGCTCATTAGCCTACACACTGTAGCCTGCTGCAGATAGCTAGCTAACAAGCAGCCCATTAGTCTACACTGTGGCCTGCTGCAGATAGCTAGCTAACAAGCAGCTCATTAGCCCACACTGTGGCCTACTGCAGATAACTAGCTAACAAGCAGCTCATTAGCCCACACTGTGGCCTGCTGCAGATAGCTAGCTAACAAGCAGCTCATTAGCCTACACACAGTGGCCTGCTGCAGATAGCTAGCTAACAAGCAGCTCATTAGCCCACACTGTAGCCTGCTGCAGATAGCTAGCTAACAAGCAGCTCATTAGCCTACACACTGTAGCCTGCTGCAGATAGCTAGCTAACAAGCAGCTCATTAGTCTACACACTGTGGCCTACTGCAGATAGCTAGCTAACAAGCAGCTCATTAGTCTATACACAGTGGCCTGCTGTAGATAGCTAGCTCACAATACAGCGTTTAACATTTCCCAAAGGTATTTACTTATGATGGCTGGCAGTTTGCACCTGGTATTGTCCTTAAGCTAAGATAAATTAGCATACACACACACACACACACACACACACACAGAGAGAGAGTCAATGTCAAAATTAATTTGATAAAATCCTTCTTATATCAGCATCTTGTATTTATTATGGAACCCTATTGGCTGTTACCAAGGCAACGGTTGCCGGGGTCCAGCAACGCGAGACCGTTCCATAACGTCACACCTGACGCAACACAGTCAGTGTTGTTCCCTCAGGCCACCACTCCACCGACACATATTTACAATGCCACATCCATGTGTATTTATTAAGGATCCCCATTAGTTCTGCCAAGGTAGACGGGACTCTTATCTTGGGGTCCAGCAAACATTTAAGGCAGTTATACCATTTTTTTTTTTTTTTAACAATACATTTTGTTATGTTCTGTAGGATAAAGTAATCCTTCTCACCCCCCCCCCCTTAAAAGATTTAGATGAACTATTGTAAAGTGGCTGTTCCACTGGATGTCATAAGGTGAATGCACCAATTTGTAAGTCGCTCTGGATAAGAGCGTCTGCTAAATGACGTAAATGTAAATTACTGATGTCCCCTTTAAGGATGGAGCGCCCTTGGTCATGCGCAGTATTGTTCTATGTTATTCTGGTACTAACTAGTTTGAGTAAATGTGACGCTCCAGTTCAATTGCTTGTATTCAGAGTCTTTCTTACTACATAAATAAGTACTAAGTGTTAAGACACTACACATTCACTACAGATTTCACAACACACTAAGTGTGCGCCCTCTGGCTACTACACTACAACACACTAAGTGTGCGCCCTCTGGCTACTACACTACAACACACTAAGTGTGCGCCCTCTGGCTACTACACTACAACACACTAAGTGTGTGCCCTCTGGCTACTACACTACAACACACTAAGTGTGCGCCCTCTGGCTACTACACTACAACACAAAATCCATGCGTATGTTATCGTGTATGCATGTGTCTCTTTTCACAGTCCCCACTGTTCCATATAAGGTGTATTTTCATAAGTTTAAAAAAAAATCTTATTTTACTGCTTACATGACTTACCTGATGTGAAATATACTGTAGTTCCATGTTAGTCATGGCTCTATGTAGTACTGTGCGCCTCCCATAGTCTGTTCGGGACTTGGGAACTGTGAAGACCTCTGGTGGCATGTCTTGTGGGGTATGGATGGGTGTCTGAGCTGTGTGCCAGTAGTTCAAACAGACAGCTCAGTGCATTCAACATGTCAATACCTCTCATAAATACAAGTAGTGATGAAGTCGATCTCTCCTCCACTTTGAGCCAGGAGAGATTGACATGCATATTATTAATGTTAGCTCTCCGTGTACATCCAAAGGCCAGCCGTGCCGCCCAGTTCTGAGCCAATTGCAATTTTCATAAGTCCTTTTTTTGTGGCACCGGACCACAAGACTGAACAGGAGTCAAGGTGAAACAAAACTAGGGCCTATAGGACCTGCCTTGTTGATAGTGTTGTTTAAAAAGGTAGAAACTAGGGCCTGTAGGACCTGCCTTGTTGATAGTGTTGTTATGAAGGTAGAAACTAGGGCCTGTAGGACCTGCCTTGTTGATAGTGTTGTTTAAAAAGGTAGAAACTAAGGCCTGTAGGACCTGCCTTGTTGATAGTGTTGTTAAGAAGGTAGAAACTAGGGCCTGTAGGACCTGTCTTGTTGATAGTGTTGAAGGTAGAAACTAGGGCCCGTAGGACCTGTCTTGTTGATAGCGTTGAAGGTAGAAACTAGGGCCTGTAGGACCTGCCTTGTTGATAGTGTTGTTAAGAAGGTAGAAACTAGGTCCTGTAGGACCTGCTTTGTTGATAGTGCTGTTAAGGTAGAAACTAGGGCCTGTAGGACCTGCCTTGTTGATAGTGTTGAAGGTAGAAACTAGGGCCTGTAGTACCTGCCTTGTTGATAGTGTTGAAGGTAGAAACTAGGGCCTGTAGGACCTGCCTTGTTGATAGTGTTGTTAAGAAGGTAGAAACTAGGTCCTGTAGGACCTGCTTTGTTGATAGTGCTGTTAAGGTAGAAACTAGGGCCTGTAGGACCTGCCTTGTTGATAGTGTTGAAGGTAGAAACTAGGGCCTGTAGTACCTGCCTTGTTGATAGTGTTGAAGGTAGAAACTAGGGCCTGTAGGACTTGCCTTGTTGATAGTGTTGTTTAAGAAGGCAGAGCATTGCTTTATTATGGACAGACTTCCACAGCTACTGTTGTACATTATTCATTACAATATTTAGTTGAGGTTTAGGGTTGAGTGAATGATTTGTCCCAAATACGATTTTAGTTTTTGAAATATTTAGTACTAACTTATTCCTTGCCACCCATTCTGAAAATAACTGCAGTTCTTCATTAAGTTTTGCAGTCATTTCAGTCATGTCAAATCTCATGTAACCTATGGAGAAGAGAAGGACAACGGTCATTGTTTCAGTCACTGATAAGGTTGTATAGCCGTGGATTAGGGTGAGGAATGTGGGCAGAGGTCAGACGAAGTTAGAAGGAACAGTCACCACTTAAGTTTCTGCCGAGCAACAGAGATGTAATTGGCTGTCCGGAGGTGATAGGAATGTGGGCCGAGGTCAGATGAAGTGGGAAGGAACAGTCACCACTTAAGTTCCTGCCTAGCAACAGAGATGTAATTGGCTGTCCAGAGGTGAGGAATGTGGGCCGAGGTCAGATGAAGTGGGAAGGAACAGTCACCACTTAAGTTCCTGCCTAGCAACAGAGATGTAATTGGCTGTCCAGAGGTGAGGAATGTGGGCCGAGGTCAGATGAAGTGGGAAGGAACAGTCACCACTTAAGTTCCTGCCTAGCAACAGAGATGTAATTGGCTGTCCAGAGGTGATAGGAATGTGGGCCGAGGTCAGATGAAGTGGGAAGGAACAGTCACCACTTAAGTTCCTGCCTAGCAACAGAGATGTAATTGGCTGTCCAGAGGTGATAGGAATGTGGGCCGAGGTCAGACGAAGTGAGAAGGAACAGTCACCACTTAAGTTCCTGCCTAGAAACAGAGATGTAATTGGCTGTCCAGAGGTGACTGGAGGCCAAAGGTCCAGCTGGAAGAAGAGTGTAATTCTATGTGCCTCTGTGTAAACAGCCGTTTAAATAAACTTGGTTTGAGCTTTTTGACGAATGGTCCGTTTGTTTGTTTTCCCCTCCGTTTGTCAGAACACTAGAACACTAGAACACTAGGGAACACTAGAACACTAGAGAACACAAGAACACTAGAGAACACTAGAACACTAGAGAACACAAGAACACTAGAGAACACTAGAACACTAGAACACTACATTAGCAGCTCATTTCAGTTAGCTATAGGAATTTTGTATGCAGGCTAACATTTTCCATAATATATTTACTTACTCCCACTGCCTCCGTTCTCTGGGGACCTTAGAAAAAAAATGAAATAATGGGCACTCTTCCCGAAGTTTTCCGGCGATAGTCGAAACTGTTCCCAGTCATGATTGGAGGACTTCTAACAGACTGTTCCAAAATGGCGTCTGGTGCGGTTGCTAGGCGATAGTCGAAACGCCAGTCATGATTGGAGGACTTCTAACAGACTGTTCCAACATGGCGCCTGGTGCGGTTGCTAGGTGATAGTCGAAACGCAGCCAGTCATGATTGGAGGACTTCTAACAGACTGTTCCAACATGGCGCCTGGTGCGGTTGCTAGGTGATAGTCGAAACGCCAGTCATGATTGGAGGACTTCTAACAGACTGTTCCAACATGGCGTCTGGTGCGGTTGCTAGGTGATAGTCGAAACGCCAGTCATGATTGGAGGACTTCTAACAGACTGTTCCAACATGGCGTCTGGTGCGGTTGCTAGGTGATAGTCGAGGTGATAGTCGAAACGCCAGTCATGATTGGAGGACTTCTAACAGACTGTTCCAACATGGCGCCTGGTGCGGTTGCTAGGTGATAGTCGAAACGTAGCCAGTCATGATTGGAGGACTTCTAACAGACTGTTCCAACATGGCGTCTGGTGCGACTGTTGCTAGGTGATAGTCGAAACGCCAGTCATGATTGGAGGACTTCTAACAGACTGTTCCAACATGGCGTCTGGTGCGGTTGCTAGGTGATAGTCGAAACGCCAGTCATGATTGGAGGACTTCTAACAGACTGTTCCAACATGGCGCCTGGTGCGGTTGCTAGGTGATAGTCGAAACGCCAGTCATGATTGGAGGACTTCTAACAGACTGTTCCAACATGGCGCCTGGTGCGGTTGCTAGGTGATAGTCGAAACGCCAGTCATGATTGGAGGACTTCTAACAGACTGTTCCAACATGGCGTCTGGTGCGGTTGCTAGGTGATAGTCGAAACGCAGCCAGTCATGATTGGAGGACTTCTAACAGACTGTTCCAACATGGCGCCTGGTGCGGTTGCTAGGTGATAGTCGAAACGCAGCCAGTCATGATTGGAGGACTTCTAACAGACTGTTCCAACATGGCGTCTGGTGCGGTTGCTAGGTGATAGTCGAAACGCCAGTCATGATTGGAGGACTTCTAACAGACTGTTCCAACATGGCGTCTGGTGCGGTTGCTAGGTGATAGTCGAAACGCCAGTCATGATTGGAGGACTTCTAACAGACTGTTCCAACATGGCGCCTGGTGCGGTTGCTAGGTGATAGTCGAAACGCCAGTCATGATTGGAGGACTTCTAACAGACTGTTCCAACATGGCGCCTGGTGCGGTTGCTAGGTGATAGTCGAAACGCCAGTCATGATTGGAGGACTTCTAACAGACTGTTCCAACATGGCGTCTGGTGCGGTTGCTAGGTGATAGTCGAAACGCCAGTCATGATTGGAGGACTTCTAACAGACTGTTCCAACATGGCGTCTGGTGCGGTTGCTAGGTGATAGTCGAAACGCCAGTCATGATTGGAGGACTTCTAACAGACTGTTCCAACATGGCGTCTGGTGCGGTTGCTAGGTGATAGTCGAAACGCCAGTCATGATTGGAGGACTTCTAACAGACTGTTCCAACATGGCGTCTGGTGCGGTTGCTAGGTGATAGTCGAAACGCCAGTCATGATTGGAGGACTTCTAACAGACTGTTCCAACATGGCGTCTGGTGCGGTTGCTAGGTGATAGTCGAAACGCCAGTCATGATTGGAGGACTTCTAACAGACTGTTCCAACATGGCGTCTGGTGCGGTTGCTAGGTGATAGTCGAAACGCCAGTCATGATTGGAGGACTTCTAACAGACTGTTCCAACATGGCGTCTGGTGCGGTTGCTAGGTGATAGTCGAAACGCAGCCAGTCATGATTGGAGGACTTCTAACAGACTGTTCCAACATGGCGTCTGGTGCGGTTGCTAGGTGATACTGTCGAAACGCAGCCAGTCATGATTGGAGGACTTCTAACAGACTGTTCCAACATGGCGCCTGGTGCGGTTGCTAGGTGATAGTCGAAACGCAGCCAGTCATGATTGGAGGACTTCTAACAGACTGTTCCAACATGGCGTCTGGTGCGGTTGCTAGGTGATAGTCGAAACGCAGCCAGTCATGATTGGAGGACTTCTAACAGACTGTTCCAACATGGCGCCTGGTGCGGTTGCTAGGTGATAGTCGAAACGCAGCCAGTCATGATTGGAGGACTTCTAACAGACTGTTCCAACATGGCGCCTGGTGCGGTTGCTAGGTGATAGTCGCCAGTCATGAAACGCAGCCAGTCATGATTGGAGGACTTCTAACAGACTGTTCCAACATGGCGCCTGGTGCGGTTGCTAGGTGATAGTCGTTGCTAAATGCAGCCAGTCATGATTGGAGGACTTCTAACAGACTGACTGGTGTTCCAACATGGCGCCTGACTGGTGTTCCAACATGCGGTTGCTAGGTGATAGTCGAAACGCAGCCAGTCATGATTGGAGGACTTCTAACAGACTGACTGGTGTTCCAACATGTTCCAACATGGCGCCTGGTGCGGTTGCTAGGTGATAGTCGAAACGCAGCCAGTCATGATTGGAGGACTTCTAACAAACTGACTGGTGTTCCAACATGGCGCCTGGTGCGGTTGCTAGGTGATTTGTGACGCAAACGCAAGCCCTCTTTATGTAGATGTGTAAAACACCTTGCTGTTTTTGCAAACATTGCCGCATGAGGGCAATGCAATGGGCGTCTACTTTGAAGAATCCAAAATATAACGTATTTTGATTTGTTCAGCACGTTTTTGCTTACTACATGATTCCATATGTGTTATTTCATAGTTTTGAGAAAAAAACCTTGAATGAGTAGGTGTGTCCAAACCTTTTTTTAATAGACTAGAGTCCTGTTACTATACTGTAGTACTGTATAGAGTCCTGTTACTATACTGTAGTACTGTATAGACTAGAGTCCAGTTGCTATACTGTGGTACTGTATAGACTAGAGTCCTGTTACTAGAGTCCTGTTACTATACTGTGTGGTACTGTATAGACTAGAGTCCTGTTACTATACTGTGGTACTGTATAGAATAGAGTCCTGTTACTAGAGTCCTGTTACTATACTGTGGTACTGTATAGACTAGAGTCCTGTTACTATACTGTAGTACTGTATAGACTAGAGTCCAGTTGCTATACTGTGGTACTGTATAGACTTGAGTCCTGTTACTAGAGTCCTGTTACTATACTGTGGTACTGTATAGACTAGAGTCCTGTTACTATACTGTGGTACTGTATAGAATAGAGTCCTGTTACTAGAGTCCTGTTACTATACTGTGGTACTGTATAGACTAGAGTCCTGTTACTATACTGTAGTACTGTATAGACTAGAGTCCTGTTACTATACTGTGGTACTGTATAGAATAGAGTTCTGTTACTATACTGTGGTACTGTATAGACTAGAGTCCTGTTACTATACTGTGGTACTGTATAGACTAGAGTCCTGTTACTATACTGTGGTACTGTATAGAATAGAGTCCTGTTACTATACTGTGGTACTGTATAGACTAGAGTCCTGTTACTATACTGTAGTACTGTATAGACTAGAGTCCTGTTACTATACTGTGGTACTGTATAGACTAGAGTCCTGTTACTAGAGTCCTGTTACTATACTGTGGTACTGTATAGACTAGAGTCCTGTTACTATACTGTGGTACTGTATAGAATAGAGTCCTGTTACTATACTGTGGTACTGTATAGACTAGAGTCCTGTTACTATACTGTAGTACTGTATAGACTAGAGTCCTGTTACTATACTGTGGTACTGTATAGACTAGAGTCCTGTTACTAGAGTCCTGTTACTATACTGTGGTACTGTATAGACTAGAATCCTGTTACTATACTGTGGTACTGTATAGAATAGAGTCCTGTTACTATACTGTGGTACTGTATAGAATAGAGTCCTGTTACTATACTGTGGTACTGTATAGACTAGAGTCCTGTTACTAGAGTCCTGTTACGATACTGTGGTACTGTATAGACTAGAGTACTGTTACTAGAGCCCTGTTACTATACTGTGGTACTGTATAGACTAGAGTCCTGTTACTATACTGTGGTACTGTATAGACTAGAGTCCTGTTACTATACTGTGGTACTGTATAGACTAGAGTCCTGTTACTATACTGTATAGACTAGAGTCCTGTTACTAGAGTCCTATTACTATACTGTGGTACTGTATAGACTAGAGTACTGTTACTATACTGTGGTACTGTATAGTCTAGAGTCCTGTTACTATACTGTGGTACTGTATAGACTAGAGTCCTGTCCAGGAGAAGTACTTGTACATCAAGCTTCCTCACACTACAGGAACAGGAAATAGGCTTCTTCTCACACTACGTCACTTAAGTGGGTTGAATCACTGATGTGATCTTCCTGTCTGGGTTGGCGCCCCCTTGGGTTGTACTTCTCCTGTCCTATTCGGTGTCCTGTGTGAATTTAAGTATCCTCTCTCTAATTCTCTCTTTCTTTCTCTCGGAGGAGGACCTGAGCCCTAGGACCATGCCTCAGGACTACCTGACATGATGACTCCTTGCTGTCCCCAGTCCAACTGGCCGTGCTGCTGCTCCAGTTTCAACTGTTCTGCCTTATTATTATTTGACCATGCTGGTCATTTATGAACATTTGAACATCTTGGCCATGTTCTGTTATAATCTCCACCCGGCACAGCCAGAAGAGGACTGGCCACCCCACATAGCCTGGTTCCTCTCTAGGTTTCTTCCGAGGTTTTGGCCTTTCTAGGGAGTTTTTCCTAGCCACCGTGCTTCTACACCTGCATTGCTTGCTGTTTGGGGTTTTAGGCTGGGTTTCTGTACAGCACTTTGAGATATCAGCTGATGTACGAAGGGCTACATACATACATTTGATTTGATGACTACAGAAACAGGAAATAGGCTCCTGCTACTATGAGCCATTTTGGACACGATATGCCATGGATAAGAGCGTCTGCTAAATGACTTAAATGTAATGTAAATGTAATGTTCAAGGCTATGTACTTACTTATATCATTTCCATTTTGGCAATATCCAAATAATATAAAGAACAACAGAGGGTTTATACTGTATCAAATTAATCAAAGCTCAAAGAAAACAAAATACACATCTACAAATATTTAATCTGATTTTAGACATGATCATGTCTCGAGATGAAAAAACAGGCCTATTGTTTTTAGAATGATTTCATTTAAACAATATGATTTCATTTGGCATGAACATAAAACACAAATTCTCAGGTCAAAAACATAAGTCAGAACACAGCCTCTCTATTCTCTCATGTGATTTCAGGTCCTCTGCCCGGGAAAATGTCTTTCCACAATTAGAGCAGTGGTATGTCTTCTCCTCCTGTGTATGTATCCTCTGATGTGATTTCAGGCTTGCTAACTGAGTAAAACTCCTTCCACAGTGAGAGCATTGGTAGGGATTTTCTCCTGTGTGTATTCTCTCATGCCTTTTCAGGCCTTCTAACCACCTAAAACTATTTTCACAGTGGGAACAGCGGTAGGGCTTTTCTCCTGTGTGTATTCTCTCATGCCTTTTCAGGCCTTGTAACCACCTAAATGTCATTCCACATTGGGAGCAGTGATAAGGCTTTTCTTCAGAGTGCGTTCTCTTGTGTATTTTCAGGTTCTCTAACTCTTTAAAACTATTTTCACACTGGGAGCATTGAAAAGCATTTTCTCCTGTGTGTGTCCTCTCATGCTCTTTTAGGTTCTGTGAATTAGTAAAACTCTTTCCACAGTGGGAGCAGTGGTGTGGTCTTGCTGGTTTGGACATCTCTGGGTCTGGTTCCCCTGAAGGACTCTTCCCGCTGTCAGAGTAAGAGTCTGGTCTCTCTCCTGCCAAAGACAGAGCATTTAGTTAAATACTAAACAAAGACCTAAATGAAATCGCCACATCATAAAACTGTCTTTCTATGAGGTTTAATTTAGACTGGGCCCCGTAATAACCTGAGGCCAGAACTGCAACGGTGCTGGGTTTTTCATGCTCAACAATTTCCAATATCAAGAATGGTCCACCACCTAAAGGACATCCACTCAATTTTACATTTACATTTGAGTGATTTAGCAGACACTCTTATCCAGAGCCTTTACATTTACATAAGGAGTCGCTAGAGCACCATGGGACAAGAAAATCCTGGCTGGCCAAACTCTCCCCTAACCCGGACGACGCTAGGCCAATTGTGGGCCGTCGTCATGGGTCCCTCGGTGACACAGCCTGAGATCGAACCCGGGGCTCTAGTGATGCCTCAAGCACTGCAATGCCTTAGACCGCTGCTCCACTAAGGGCCTATGCTAAATCATTTACAACCGTTGTCTGCCCAGTTTGATAATAACCCGCTGAAACTACAAACTACATACAATGCCTTCAGAAAGTATTCACACCCCTTGACTTATTACACACACAAAAAAATGTGTAGCCACATCTCAGACTGCTATGGAATGTTGAGTGGAAGCTTTACGTCATGTGGAATGACTAGCTAGTTTAGTCCAGGGCTGGACGGAATGGAAGGTATAAGGTCTGATGTGATTGGGTGCTGCTAAAATTGATTCATAGTTTTGGTTGGTTGGTTCAGCATTGTAATTCTATGGTTGCGCGTCCTTACTAAATATTGACAGGAGGGCTACAACAACAACAAAAACACCGCTGTTTAACATGGTACTTACTGTCTGTACCGGTGTTCATTAGATCTCCAGCCTGTTCTTCCTCTTCTTCCAATGTGACCGTCACGCCAAAACAGTCATCCTCTTCTTTCACTGCGACAGTCATCTCCGTCACGCAAAACAAAACAGTCATCAGTCTCCTCCTCTTTCACTGCGACAGTCATCTCCGTCACGCCAAAACAGTCATCCTCTTCTTTCACTGCGACAGTCATCTCCGTCACGCCAAAACAGTCATCCTCTTCTTTCACTGCGACAGTCATCTCCGTCACGCCAAAACAGTCATCCTCTTCTTTCACTGCGACAGTCATCTCCGTCACGCCAAAACAGTCATCCTCTTCTTTCACTGCGACAGTCATCTCCCCCTCTTCAACCCCCAAAACTCCATCCTCCTCTTCTCTCCTCCTCTTCTTTCACAGTAACATCGTCCTCTTCTTCTTTCACTCTGTAAGCTTCTTCCTCTTTTTCTTTCACTGGTACAGCCTCCTCTTCCTCATATTTTAAGAGAGTTCCTTTCTCCATCCAACAGACCTCCTCTTTAGCAAGGGGGGGAGTAGCTTCGTGAACTAATGGTCGTGGATGTTAGCTAGCTAGTTAGCATTAGCGACTAGACTAGTGCTAATTTAACCAGCCAGCTAGCTGAATAACAACGTCAATATGAAATTAAATGGGGTAACTGGGTGTGTTCTTTTTACGCGTAGAAGTGTTTTTCAAACATAGCGGCAAATAAACAACGAAATTGTCCCAAAGATCTTGAATGTTCCGACTTTGTTGTCTGGCGAGCTACCGAGGTGGTTGCAGTTGTTGAAGAAGCTTTCCGTCCACTAGATTATACGTCACAGTAGAAACATCGCCTGAAAGACACATATCGCCATCTGCTGTCTGGAGGGAGGAAACGCAGTTGAGGAGGGAAAACTATTTTTCTTCTTCATTGAATTATAATATTATAAAGCAGTTGAGTAAAAATGTTTTGGGGGAGAAAAATGTTTCTCTACCATTAAATAATATACCGTATCAACAACACAACCAGTCTTATACAATGGATGGGGTGAAAATAGACATCTGAACTGAGCTTTTCGCCTATTCTGTGGCAGTACACTGGAACTGAAGCAGTTAGTCAAAATCAGCGTGGTTTTCAGAGCACAAACAGAAATATAACACAAGGTCAAGTAATTTCATACACATTAATTAGATAGTTACGACTAGCTAGTGAAGCGGACAATGTACATTCAAATAAAACAGTCCAATGTTGCAGTTTAGTTAACAAGCTAGCTAGCTAGTTAGCTAATATGAACTATGCACGGCTGTAACACAATCAAAACAAGTCATCAAAAATATTGCACTTGCATACATATTTACAACCAAAGGAACATTTCACTTTATACCAAGTCAGATATATTATCTAGCTAGTTATGTCTTACCGTCTCAGCAGAATAAATGCTAATTCTGGATCACTTTAACTCCCTCTGTTCTCTCTACTTTGTGTAGGGAAATCTGAGGTTCACTCTCTCCTCTTGGCCCGGACTCTATTACTGCTGCTGGCTCAGGTCGTTTGCCATGTTTTCTGTCTGTAAACTACCAATGATGGTTACTTATGTAACCGGGGCGGCAGGGTAGCCTAGTGGTTAGAGTGTTGGACTAGTAACCAAAAGGTTGCAAGGTACAAATCTGTCGTTCTGCCCCTGATCAGGCAGTTAACCCACTGCTCCTAGGCCGTCATTGAAAATAAGAATAAGTTCTTAACTGACTTGCCTAGTAAAATAAAGGTAAAAAAACATGGCTATTGGATTACTCCAATATCCTTCCACATTACAACAACTGCCTGAGATGCACCATCCCTCCAACAGGCTGGACTGAGGGCTTGTAAGGCCCTCATCACTGGCGAACTACATCGCCTACGGGCACAAACCTGCTGGGAACTTGCAGGTGCCTTGGTGGAAGAGGCACTGCAGTACTAAATGCAGCTGGTGGCCACACTAGATATTGACTGTTACTTTTGATGTTGACTTGATCAAATCAAGTTTTATTTATACAGCACATTTCAGACATGGATGCAACACAACGGCTTCACAGAAAAAGACTAATAAAAAAACACAAACTTAACAATAAAACCTGAAAGACTAATGAGCATTCTAATGAGCATTCTAATGAGCATTCTAATGAGCATTCTAATGAGCATTCTAATGAGCATTCTAATGAGCATTCTATGAGCATTCTAATGAGCATTCTATGAGCATTCTAATGAGCATTCTAATGAGCATTCTAATGAGCATTCTAATGAGCATTCTATGAGCATTCTATGAGCATTCTAATGAGCATTCTAATGAGCATTCTAATGAGCATTCTATGAAAATGAATAAAATAGTAAGAACAGACATCCGGTCCAAAATACATCGTTGTTTGTAAATAATAGTATAATTATAATAATATAATTATATATAATATATTGTTTGTATAAAATATTATAGTACAATATAATTGCACCGAGAAATAGTCAGTTGGCTGCATAAATAATTGTGATTACAAAATGTTACATAAATTGTAAATATGAAATATCAAAACCAAATGTTAACCCCTTTGTTAATATGTATTGGCAATAATTAACTTAAGGGTGAGGCATGGAATAATATGAGAAGTATGAGGTGATTTGAGACATGCTTCTTCAGTAGTGGAATAAAGACAATTAGCACTAGAATGTTGTAAAGAAATACTGTGTGTAAATATTGGGAGTGATGTATGATTGTTAATAAAACGGTTCATAGACCAATTTTTATTTATTTACTGCGTCCAGTTCTATAAGCTGCAAGTAGGTTGAAATTAAGTTGTTTGAAACAATTACTTGAAATATAGTTATTTTCAACGTTCAACCAAAACCGAACGCAGTCTTGACGTCGTTATATAGTTTTTCAAAGACATGAAAAATACTTATTTTCAACGACCTAAAAGAAAAAGAAGGAAAAAAATCGTCTCTCAACTAAAACTGTATGTTGGACGTCGGACAAATGCTATTGAAAAGATGACTATGTAGCCCAATGTCAAAACAGTTTTAATGGGTCCAAATCAATAACCAATACGCATAAACAGTTTGTGATATTAAAAACCTAAACATAAAATATACTATCTACACAAACATCTGAAACAATAATCATATTAATTGTATTTATTTTTAAGGAGCACCTTATAAACTGCACAAGCAGTTCGGGGTTGGACTAGTAACCGAAAGGTTGCAAGATTGAATCCCAAGTAAAAATCAGTTATAATTATTAACCCACAGTTAACCCACTGTTCCAAGGCAGTCATTGAAAATAAACATTTGTTCTTAACTGACCTGTTAAATAAAGGTTAAATAAATAAAATAAAAAACAAGCATCTAAAACACTTGTTTTGACAACTGGTATCTATTAGTGGGGAAATCAGGTTGTAGGTTCTGTTGAAACTAACAAAAATAACAAACAAAAAACATGGAAATAGAGATATATTTTATCTCACAGGCTATATTATACATATTATATATATATATATATCATACATATTTTACCTCCCTGGTTAGAGGACAACCTGCAGAAGACAGTCAGCTACATTTTGGAGTGACGCATTGAAATTTCAGGGTCCCCAAAACGAAGAGAAACAGTACACATATTTAGCATCACTCACATCAATATCACGTTGAAATCAATTGCACAAGAGGGGGAGATGAGGTTGCACGACCTGATAAAACTAACAGCTCAAAAAACACACGGAATCTGGGAATAATGTGTACATCCCTGGTTAGAGGTCAATTTGTAGAAGACAGCTAGCTACAATTTGAAGTGTTGCAATTTGATTCAAGTGGGTCGCCAATGCAGTAAGTGTTAATCACAAATAGTACTTTCATTTCAGAGCCTGGATTTGTCCCCTGATGAGGCTAATATCCATATCACACTGAAATCAATAGAACAGGGGCAAAATATTAGGGTTCTACATTGTCACATTATTAATTAAAATACACCTTCTACAATGTTAAAAACATTCTACATAGTGACATCATTAGAATACTCCTACTACAATGTTAAAACATTCTACATTGTGACATCATTAGAATACTCCTACTACAATGTTAAAACATTCTACATTGTGACATTATTTAATTGATATCATGAAACAACTTCTTCAAGCATGTATTTTCTGATGTTTAATCAGAGCTCTTTTACCAGAGTATCTCTTCCCACATTGATCACAGCTAAAGGATTTTTCTCCTGTGTGTTTTTTCAGATGTACCATCAGGCAGCTTGAGTGAATAAAACTCTTTCCACATTGATCACAGCTGTAAGGTTTCTCTCCAGTGTGTGTTCTCTGGTGTGATAGTAATGTATATAATTTTGAAAAGATCTTTCCACATTCAGAGCAGCTATAAGGTTTCTCTCCAGTGTGAATTCTCTGGTGTGATTGTAATGTATATAATTTTGAGAAGGTCTTCCCACACTCAGAGCAGCAGTGAGGTTTCTCTCCAGTGTGTATTCTCAGGTGTGCTATCAGGTTGCTTGATTGAGCAAAACTCTTCCCACATTGATTACAGCTATAAGGTTTCTCTCCTGTGTGTGTTCTCTGGTGTGATTTAAAATTTCCTGAGATAGAAAAACTCTTTCCACAGTCAGAGCAGTGGTAAGCTTTCTCTCCTGTGTGTATTCTCTGGTGTATTGTTAGACGGCTAGATGAAACAAAACTTTTCCCACATTGATTACAGCAATAAGGTTTCTTTCCTGTGTGTGTTCTCTGGTGTATAGTCAGAGAGCTCGAAGTAACAAAACTGTTTTTACATTGATCACAGCTATAAGGTTTCTCTCCTGTGTGTGTTCTCTGGTGTATTGTCAGACGCTAGATGAAACAAAACTTTTCCCACATTGATTACAGCAATAAGGTTTCTCTCCTGTGTGTGTTCTCTGGTGTATAGTCAGAGAGCTCGAAGTAACAAAACTATTTTTACATTGATCACAGCTATAGTCAGACAGCCAGATTTCTCATTGATCAGCTGAAAGGTTTCTCTCCAGTGTGTTCTCTGGTGTGATTGTAATGTATATAATCTTGAAAAGGTCTTCCCACAGTCAGAGCAACGGTGAAGTTTCTTCCTGTGTGTTTCCGCTGGTGTTTCTTGAGGTGTTCTGATCTGGAGAGACTCTCCTCTGCCTCGTCCCTTCATGATGTTGTTGAGGCTCCCCAGAGGATCCACGATCGTCCCGTATCTCTCCTGTGTGAACGACAAAGTCAGGCAGATGGTTAAAGGCCCACAACAGCAGAAATCCACTGTTTATTTGAGCTAAAAGGTAATGCCCATGATGTTGTGCAACAATTTACGTCTGTAATGACATTTAAATGCTGTGATAAACTTATTTGACAATTGTCTTAAGACAAATCTGCCCCGATTCAGCCTTGCTGAAGCACCCCAGATCATCACCAATCTTCCACAAAATTTCTGTGGCTTGCACCCACTGTGAAATTTGGTGGAGGATGGTGATAATCTGGGGGTGCCTCAGCAAGGCTGGAATCGGGCAGATTTGTCTTTGTGAAGGACGCATGAATCAAGCCACGTACAACGTCGTCCTGGAAGAAAACTTGCTTCCTTCTGATCTGACAATGTTCACCAAAACTCTTGAGGATTGTTTTTTTCCAGCAGGACAATCATGCTCCACGTCACACAGCCAGGTCAATCAAGGTGTGGATGAGGGACCACCAGCTCAAGACCCTCTCATGGCCCAATCTCCATACCTGAACCCTCTAATATCATCCCTCTCACCAACACGTACAGCACCAAAAAGTACCACTTATCAGTTGATTATGGACTAACAGTCTGACAGTTTGAAGGACACAACTGATGTTATTCTAGTTAAACAGTGAGAGACTAGTTGAGTTTCATTGAGTTTCATACTGGGGCTAAATGGCTAATGTAATGATGCATTAAGCCATGTATATAATAATAATATATATAGTACCAGTAAAACGTTTGGACACACCTACTCATTTAATTTATTTAAAAAAAAACTATTTTCTACATTGTAGAAGACATCAAAACTATGAAATAACACATGTGGAAACATGTAGTAAATCGAAGTGTTACATCAAAATATATTTTAGATTATTCAAAGTAGCCACCCTTTGCCTTTCATGACAGCTTTGCACACTCTTGGTATTCTCTCAACCAGCTTCACCTGGAATGCTCTTCCAACAGTCTTGAAAGAGTTCCCACATATGCTGAGGACTTGTTGGCTGCTTTTCCTTCACTCTGCAGTCCAGCTCATCCCAAACCATCTCAATTGGGTTGAGGTCGGGTGATTGTGGAGGCCAGGTCATCTGATGTAGCACTCCATCACTCTCCTTCTTGGTCAAATAGCCCTTACACAGCCAAGAGGTGTGTTGGGTCATTGTTCTGTTGCACAAACCAGATGGGATGGCATATCCCTTTAGAATGCTGTGGTAGCCATGCTGTTAAAGTGTGCCTTGAATTCTAAATAAATCACAGATAGTGTCACCAGCAAAGCACCCCCACTCCATCACACCTCCGCCTCCATGCTTCACAGTGGTAACTACACATGAGAAGATCATCCATTCACCAACTCTGTGTCTCACAAAGACACAGTGATTGGAACCAAAATTCACAAATTTGGACTCATCAGACCAAAACATAGATTTTCACCTTGGCCTAATGTCCAATGTCCTTTAGTGTCTCTTAGACCCAGCAGGTCTCTTCTTCTTATTGGTGTCCTTTTTAGTGAATGCATAAATTCATCCATGAAGCCTGATTCATGTGAAATCAAATGGAATAAAAATCTCCAATTCTTTGCAGACCCAAAGGACAGATTTCCACCGGTCTAATGTCCAGTGTTTCTTGGCCCATGAAGCAAGTCTCTTATTCTTATTGGTGTCCTTCAGTAGTGCTTTGCAGCAATTCGACCATGAAGGCCTGATTCACACAGTCTCTTCTTCTTATTGGTGTCCTTTAGTGGTAGTGGTTTCTTTGCAGCAATTCGACCATGAAGGCCTGATTCACACAGTCTCCTCTGAACAGTTGATGTTGAGATGTGTCTGTTATTTGAACTCTGTGAAGCATTTATTTAAGCTGCAATTTCTGAGGCTGGTAACTCTAATGAACTTATCCTCTGCAGCAGAGGTAACTCTGGGTCTTCCTTTCCTGTGGCGGATCTCGTGAGAGCCAGTTTCATCATACATCATGATGGAGTGTTGTTTCTCTTTGCTTATTTGAGCTGTTCTTGCCATATTGACTTGGTCTTTTACCCAATAGGGCTATCTTCTGTATACCACCCCTACCTTGTCACAACACAACTGATTGGCTCAAACACATTAAGAAGGAAATAAATTCCACAAATTAGCTTTTAACAAGGCACACCTGTTAATTGACATGCATTCCAGGTGACTACCTCATGAAGCTGGTTGAGAGAATGCCAAGAGTGCGCAAAGCTGTCATCAAGGCAAAGGGTGGCAACTTTTTATTTTAAGAATGTGAAATGTCAGAATAATAGTGAAGAGAATTATTTCTTTCTTTCATCACATTCCCAGTGGGTCAGAAGTTTACATACACTCAATTAGTATTTTGTAGCATTGCCTTTAAATTGTTTAACTTGGGTCAAACATTTTGTGTAGCCTTCCACAATAGGTTGGGTGAATTTTGGCCCATTCCTCCTGACAGAGCTGGTGTAACTGAGTCGGGTTTGTAGGCCTCTTTGCTCACTCACACTTCGTCAGTTCTGCCCACAAATGTTCTATGGAATTCAGGTCAGGACTTTGCGATGGCCACTCCAATACCTTGACTTTGTTGTCCTTAAGCCATTTTGCCACAACTTTGGAAGTATGCTTGGGATCATTGTCCATTTGGAAGACCCATTTGTGCCCAAGCTTTAACTTCCTGACTGATGTTTTGAGATGTTGCTTCAACATATCCACATAATTTTCCTACCTCATGATGCCATCTATTTTGTGAAGTGCACCAGTCCCTCCTGCAGCAAAGCACCCCCACAACATGATGCTGCACAACATGATGCCCACAACCTCCATGCCTCACGGTTGGGATGGTGTTCTTCAGCTTGCAAGCCTCCCCCTTTCTCCTCCAAACATAACGATGGTCCGTTCAATTTTGTTTCATCAGACCAGAGGACATTTCTCCAAAAAGTACAATCTTTGTCCCCATGTGCAGTTGCAAACCGTAGTCTGGCTTTTTTTATGGCGGTTTTAGAGCAGTGGCTTCTTCCTCGCTGAGCGGTCTTTTAGCTTATGTTGATATAGGACTTGTTTTACGGTGGATATAGATACTTTTGTACCTGTTTCCTCCAGCATCTTCACAAGGTCCTTTGCTGTTGTTCTTGGATTGATTTTAACTTTTCGCACCAAAGTACGTTCATCTCTAGGAGACAGAACGCTTCGATTTCCTTAGCGGTATGACGGTTGCGTGGTCCCACGGTGTTTATACTTGCGTACTATTTGTACAGATGAACGTGGTACCTTCAGGCGTTTGGAAATTGCTCCCAAGGATGAACCAGACTTGTGGAGGTCCACAATTTTTTTCCTGAGGTCTTAATGATGTCAATTAGCCTATCAGAAGCTTCTAAAGCATGACATCATTTTCTGGAATTTTCCAAGCTGTTTAAAGGCACAGTCAACTTAGTGTATGTAAACTTCAGACCCACTGGAATTGTGATACAGTGAATTATAAGTGATCTAATCTGTCTGTAAAGAATCGTTGGAAAAATGTAGTGTGTCATGCACAAAGTAGAAGTAGACTTGTCAAAACTATAGTTTGTTAACAAGAAATTTGTGGAGTGGTTGAAAAACAAGTTTTAATGATTCCAACCTAAGTGTATGTAAACTTCCGACTTCAACTGTATGTATATATATATATATATATACACACAGATATTTTACCTTTATTTTACTAGGCAAGTCAGTTAAGAACATTTACATTTACATTTAAGTCATTTCAAGACGGCTCTTATAGGACTTACAAATTGGTGCATTCACCTTATGACATCCAGTGGAACTTTACAATAACTAAATCTTAAGGGGGTGAGAGGGATTACTTATCCTATCCTAGGTATTCCTTAAAGAGGTGGGGTTTCAGGTGTCTCCGGAAGGTGGGATTGACTCCGCTGTCCTGGCGTCGTGAGGGAGTTTGTTCCACCATTGGGGGCCAGAGCAGCGAACAGTTTTGACTGGGCTGAGCGGGAGCTGTTCAGTGGTAGGGAGGCAAGCAGGCCAGAGGTGGATGAACGCAGTGCCCTTGTTTGGGTGTAGGGCCTGATCAGAGCCTGGAGGTACTGAGGTAGGCAAGCACCATGGTCTTGTAGCGGATGCAGCTTCAACTGGAAGCCAGTTGACGTGAGAGAACTTGGGAAGGTTGAACACCAGACGGGCTGCGGCGTTCTGGATGAGTTGAAGGGGTTTAATGGCACAGGCAGGGAGCCCAGCAAGTTGCAGTAATCCAGACGGGAGAGGTGCCTGGATTAGGACCTGCGCCGCTTCCTGTGTGAGGCACACTGCGGATGTTGTAAAGCATGAACCTACAGGAACGGGCCACCGCCTTGATGTTGGTTGAGAACGACAGGGTGTTGTCCAGGATCACGCCAAGGTTCTTGGCGCTCTGGGAGGAGGACACAATGGAGTTGTCAACCGTGATGGCGAGATCATGGGCGGGCAGTCCTTCCCCGGGAGGGGAAGGCTAGGAACAGTGGGTTAACTGCCTGTTCAGGGGCAGAACGACATATTTGTACCTTGTCAGCTCAGGGATTTGAACTTGCAACCTTTCGGTTACTAGTCCAACGCTCTAACCACTAGGCTACCCTGATACAGCACACTGGCTGGTTTGTGTGTGGATCTGGGAAGAGGGGTGTGTCTGTGGCAATCCACTGATGTTTTGTGTGCAGCACGTTGGCAGTGCTTGCTGGGACTTGTAGTGCAGCGCATCGCGGGCGGTGTGGAAGCTGAACCAAACTGAATTGAAAACCCAAATAATTGCGCAGGTCGGATAGAAATGTGTCACGGGTCGGATTGGGCCTGCGGGCCTCGTGTCTGACACGCGCTCTAGATAGTCTGTTTCCCCAGTCATCTGTAATAATCATTTACAAACAGTGATGATGTCATCTGTAATAATAATTCACAGGCAGTGATGATGTCATCTGTAATAATCATTCACAGACAGTGATGATGTCATCTGTAATAATAATTCACAGGCAGTGATGATGTCATCTATAATAATCATTCACAGGCAGTGATGATGTCATCTGTAATAATCATTCAGGCAGTGATGATGTCATCTGTAATAATCATTCACAGACAGTGATGATGTCATCTGTAATAATAATTCACAGGCAGTGATGATGTCATCTATAATAATCATTCACAGGCAGTGATGATGTCATCTGTAATAATCATTCACAGGCAGTGATGATGTCATCTGTAATAATCATTCACAGGCAGTGATGATGTCATCTCACGGGGACTTACAGTTTGTTGCCATCTTGCTGCAAGTCTCTTTCAGGACATCCACCTCTCCCTGGGAGAACTGCAAACTGTTCTTAAGGTCTTGGACCTCTCTGGTCAGATCGGCCCTTCTTTTGTTAGTTGAATCCACCAGTATTTGGACAAAGGCTCTTGAAGCTATATTCCTGTTGCTGTAACAAATGCTTGTAGACATATTTTTGTTGGTGTAAAAGATCACGTACCTGTCATAGTTAAACACCGTCCTCTACATTCCTCCAACCCTTCTTTAACTTTGGGCGGCATGATGGATGCGACGTAGACTAACGCTGGTACACCACACTATTCCAGCAGGCACAGCTCGTAAAGCCGATGGAAACCACAACAAACAGCAGGGATTTAAATATCCACAAGTACAGGACTGAGGTTAACCGCGTCACGGGATCCAAATTAAACAGGCTAGTAAACAAAAATGTTTTAAAAGGAAAAACTTTTCCAGAAAGTTTCAAAACTTTCCAAACGACTAACACCCGTCTTACAGACTGTTGACCAATCGAGTTCACCTTGTCATGCTGCGTCACGTGGTTGCTAAGCTAAAAGTCACGAAATCCCTTCTAAAAACCAGTCAAGAAAAATCTGCCTATTTTCCTTGAAAGTACATAATGTCACGATTTCAAAGCTTTACTATATTACAGAGGAGTTCATTATCACACATCTCTGAAAATATGTTGTGCTTCTTGTTCACGTAGGCTAATTAATGCTAATGTTATCTAGAATGTTATTTAGAGTTATTTAGAATGTTATTTAAAATGTTATTTAGAGTTATTTAGAATGTTATTTAAAATGTTATTTAGAGTGTTATCTAGAATGGTATTTAGAATGTTATATCTAGAATGGTGCTGCATTGGAAAGCAGACGTTTTATGGACTCCTGAACAAATTGTGGTATTTTGTGTTTAAAAACATACAGATATATTACACTGATCATAACCTTTTTTTGGTACATAATGTTTCCACCATCATTTCCTATGACCAAAGAGAGCTTATAGACAACAGAACAGTTTTCACTAACCTTGATTTGGATGAAGACTTCTACAACAGCCTATCGACCTACCACTCGGGCTCAGCCCTTACAGCCATTGATTCCTGAAGAATAGAACCTATAAATGCCTCAAATGTTTCAGCCGTATTACCCCACCAGAAACCAAAACATAAGCTCGTATAACGCCACTGTTTGTAAATTAACACTATATAGCCTCGGAATCTGGTTAAAACTATCATTATGACACCATGGATGAATTCTAGAATATACTATATAGCCTAGAAACCTGGTTAAACTATCATTATGACACCATGGATGAATTCTAGAATATACTATATATCCTAGAAACCTGGTTAAACTATCATTATGACATCATGGATGAATTCTAGAATATACTATATATCCTAGAAATCTGGTTAAATCTATCATTATGACATCATGGATGGCCAGTCCTTGTATTCATAGTGTAGTGAATTCAGGGAGAGGCCCTGAGCCGAACTCAAACCTGGGTCCAGCGACTGTCAAGCCAACGCCTTATAACTGTTACGCCACGACGTTTGAACCTATGGATGTAAGGACTGACCACTGGCTATACATCAATAATTTAAAAGTGAAAATATGGATGTAGCAATTGCATATTTCCCCTTTAACACCACTCATCCGTTCAACAACTGCAGAGTTTGTGCCTCTGTATTTAAGACAGTACTTACTAGTGTAAATCGAGGAACGGTTTCTCAAAACCATTTTGCGGCAAAGTTCATCATTAGAACCATCGGACACCTTAAGATGCGTTTGGGAAACCGGGCCCAGATATCCAGTTACCTCCTCTTCTTCCTCCTTTTCAGTGTGACAGTTATCTCTCCTTCCTTCACTCCAAAAACTGCAGCCTCCTCTTTCTCTTCCTCCTCTTCTTTTACTGTAACATCCTCCTCCTCTTTCACCCTGAACGCGTCTTCCTCTTCTTTCACTGAAACATCTTTCTCTTCTTCTTTCATGGTAACAGTTTCACCCTCTACTTGTTTTGGTATTGTAACAGCCTCCTCTTCCCCCTCCTCTTTCACGAGAGCATCTTTCTCCGTCCAGCAGACCTCCTCTTCTTTATCAGGAGGAGAGCAGCTTAGTGAACTCATAGCTAGCTGGGCTAATGCTAACTTAACCAGCCCGCAAGCTGACTAATAACAACACCGTAAATATGAAATTAAATCAGATAACTAACTATACGACAGAAGTGGGTTTAAAACACAGTGGCTAATATACACGAAAGCGTCTAAAGAGCTTTATTGGTTCGTCTCTGTTGTCTAGCAAGCTACCGAGGTGTCTGACTAATTGTTGCTGCTGTTGAAAGAAGCGTTCCGTCCACTAGATTATACGTCACACCAGCAGCATAACCTTAAATTCCCAGACCGCCATCTGCTGACTGGAGTGGGTAACGCAGTTGAATAAAATGTATCTATTTTATTTTCAGACAAGTTGAAGGGTAGGAAGCATTTGTTTTTTTTACACACAAATGAAACAAGACAGTGTGGTTAAATACTTAGTAACTTAGTTGTAGTCACGATCTGGTTACCTATAAGAACAAACAGTTATGTTTTTGCGTTATTACATATTTATTAATTTATTTCCGGATATCTTCTAAACTACCAACAATGCACAATTCTGCAATGTCAAATTGATATACTCTGTGCTACCGAGTTCATATGGCCAGAATCCATCTCATATCTTCTCCCACTGCGTAAAGTGTGGTCGTGCAATAACTCAATTCGCCCTTGCACTCCTTTTAACGCCATTTTAACGCAAAACGTAGGACACTCCGTTTGTTACAGATTCTAGTTATGGAAACAGAAAACTGTATTGAGATCAAACGTTTCATCGATGAGAAAATGTGCAGAATGTTGGAGAAAATCCATTTCACTCTATCATCTCCCACTCATCTTTCACTGGGCTTCCTCTCATCGCCATATTTGGTAGTGAGTAAAAAGTACATCCTGCTCCTCTCCTCTCTACCTAACGTCCCTTCACAGTCCCTTCAGTTTCCCTAACGTCCCCTCACAGTCCCTTCAGTTTCCCTAACGTCCCCTCACAGTCCCTTCAGTTTCCCCTAACGTCCCCTCACAGTCCCTTCAGTTTCCCCCTAACGTCCCCTCACAGTCCCTTCAGTTTCCCCTAACGTCCCCTCACAGTCCCTTCAGTTTCCCTAACGTCCCCTCAGTTTCCCCTAACGTCCCCTCACAGTCCCTTCAGTTTCCCTAAATCCCGTTAGATTGGCTGCTCAGCCTACCTAAATTATCCCTCACCCATTTCAGCCCTGAAAATTCCCAACCAATCAGAGCGCTTCGAAATGCGCATCTGGACACTACACCCGCCCACTCAGGTCAGAGTGTTGTCGTTGTCCGAAGGGAGAATACGCCTGTTTCTGAGGACTTTTTATTGACGACAGTAACACAAATGTCTGAGTGTCGTGAGTGCATCGAAATATAAACATTTCACTGTTGTATTCGGCACATGTGACAAAATAAACATAATACAATTTGATTTGATAGTTCAGACATACAGTACCAGTCAAAAGTTGGACACACTCACTATTCATTCAACAAATCTTTATTTTTTTTAAACAAGCTCCTTATAAGCACCAAAACGCTGTTTTGACAACTGGCAATACATCTATTGGGGGGAAATCAGGTTGAAACTGCTGTTGAAACTAACAACTAAAATACCACATGGAAATGGGAGATATCTTTTGGAATTTTATAATCTTTTATCTCACTGGTTAGATAATCTGCAGAAGACAGTCAGCTACATTTCGGAGTGATGCATTTAAATGTAGAGGTCCCCAGAACGAAGAGAAATGTAACACTTATTTGTCATCACTCATATCGAAATCACTTTGAAATCAATTGCGCGAGAGGGAGGAGATGAGGTTGCACATCCTGATTAAAGGAACAGCTCTAAAACCACATGGAATCTGGGTTTAATGTGTACATCACTGGTTAGAGGACAACTTGTGGTAAACAGCTAGCTACATTTTGAAGAGTTTCACTTTGATTCAAGTGGATCACCAACGAGATAAGTGTAACGCAACACTTTTTGTTAATCACATAAATAGTATTCTTTCATTTCAGGATCTGGATGTTTTCCCCTGATGAGGCTAATATCCATATCATGATGAAATCAATAGAACACGGGGCAAACATTTAGGGTTCTACATTGTGACATCATTCAAATACCCCTACTACAATGTTAAAACATTCTACATTGTGACATTTTATTGATATCATGGAACAACTCCTTCATGTATTTTCTGATGTCTAATCAGAGATCTTTTACCAGAGTATCTCTTCCCACATTGATCACAGGTATACGATTTCTCTCCTGTGTGTGTTTTCTGGTGTGCAGTAAGCTGGCTAGATGAAACAAAACTCTTCCCACATTGATCACAGCTATAACATTTCTCTCCTGTGTGTGTTCTCTGGTGTACAGTCAGCTGGCTAGATGAAACAAAACTCTTCCCACATTGATCACAGCTATAAGGTTTCTCTCCCGTGTGAATTCTTTGGTGCGTTTTCAGGCTGCTTGGAACATTAAAACTCTTCCCACAGTCAGAGCAGCTATAAGGTTTCTCTCCAGTGTGAATTCTCTGGTGTCTTTTCAGGCTGCTTAGATCAGTAAATCTCTTCCCACATTGATCACAGCTATAAGGTTTCTCTCCTGTATGGATTCTCTGATGTCTTTTGAGGTCTGCTGAAGAGGTGAATCTCTTCCCACAGTCAGAACAGCGGTGAGGTTTCTTCCCTGTGTGTTTCCGCTTCTTTTTCTTGAGATGTTCTGATGTGGAAAAACTCTCCTCTGCCTCTTCAGCTTCATGATGTTGTTGAGGCTCCCCAGAGGATCCACGATCGTCATCTCGCTCTCCTGTGTGAACAACAAAAACAAAGTCAGACAGAATAAAACAAATTCACCTTAGTAGTAAAGTGGATGATTTTAGGCTAGAAATACGTTTTTAAAGTTGTTTTTAAAGTTGCTGAAATCCCATTCTGTGTTTGCTAAAAGCAGTGATGCACACACAATTTGGTTTCGAAACTCTTCCCTTTGAAAATTTTCACCAATCATGGTCTTACTGGTCTTGAACCGGGCCCATTCTGTGAGGCCAGACATTTTAAAATTTCGAATCTGTTTAGACACAGAAGAAGCTTCCTCACTAACACATCAGTCATGCCATCACACAATTGACCATCACTTTCAGAAACTCTTCAGACCTGCTAATCAGTCATACCATCACAACAAGACCAATTCCCCATCAGTCAGTTATGGATGTAGTATATCTGGTAATAACTAGTTATGGATGTAGTATATCTGGAAATGAGGAAACCACTAGTTATGGATGTAGTATATCTGGAAATGAGGAAACCACTAGTTATGGATGTAGTATATCTGGTAATGAGGAAACCACTAGTTATGGATGTAGTATATCTGGTAATGAGGAAACCACTAGTTTATGGATGTAGTATATCTGGTAATGACAGTATGTCTGGAAACCACTAGTTATGGATGTAGTATATCTGGTAATGAGGAAACCACTAGTTATGGATGTAGTATATCTGGTAAATCAGATCTGGGAAACCACTAGTTATGGATGTAGTATATCTGGTAATGAGGAAACCACTAGTTATGGATGTAGTATATCTGCCTGGAGCAAAAATGGTGAGCGAAGATTTTAGTTTTTCACAATGTATTCTGAATATTACAGCGCAAGATCAGGATGCTACTGAAGGAAACCCACATTAAGTTCTGTGTCTATTCACTAATTCACCACCGTGGGGGAAAACTCAGGAGAGTTCTGATAGGCTGACAGCAAAAATAGCCTCCATTTCCAGGTTGAATATGAGTGCATTTCACACTACTTTTGGATTAAAATTGTAAGGTTTCTTTGAATGTCCTGGTTAATATAATTGTTTGTGTCGTTATCGCAATTCAACTGCTTTATACTTAAAAACACCAGTAAAATGCTCTTTGGTTAGCTTTGCTACCAGTCTGTCAAGGAGCATTAGCATGCTTTATACTTAAAAACACCAGTAAAATGCTCTTTGGTTAGCTTTGCTACCAGTCTGTCAAGGAGCATTAGCATGTTTTATACTTAAAAACACCAGTAAAATGCTCTTTGGTTTCGCTTTGCTACCAGTCTGTCAAGGAGCATTAGCATTCAAGCTAACAAATGTTGTATCTCAACATCATTCTCTGTGGTTAATCTACATTGTAAACTGGGTGGTTCGAGCCCTGAATGCTGATTGGCTGACAGCCGTGGTATATCAGACTGCTCTAATTACATTGGTAACCAACATTTATAATAAACTCAGCAAAAAAAGAAACGTCCCCTTTTCAGGACCCTGTCTTTCAAAGATAATTCGTTTTTTTAAAGATTTTTAAAGATAAAAAATCCAAATAACTTCAGAGATCTTCATTGTAAAGGGTTTAAACACAGTTTCCCATGCTTGTCCAATGAACCGTAAACAATTAATGAACATGCACCTGTGGAACGGTCGTTAAGACAGTTACAGACGGTAGACAATTAAGGTCACAGTTATGAAAACTTAGGACACTAAAGTGGCCCTTCTACTGACTATGAAAAACACTAAAATAAAGATGCCCAGGGTCCCTGCTCATCTGTGTGAACATGCCTTATGCATGCTGCAAGGAGGCATGAGGACTGCAGATGTGGCCAGGGCAATAAATCGCAATGTCCGTACTGTGAGACGCTAAGACAGCGCTACAAGGAGACAGGACAGACAGCTGATCGTCCTCGCAGTGGCAGACCACGTGACAACACCTGCACAGGATCAGTACATCCGAACATCACACCTGCAGGACAGGTACAAGATGGCAACAACAACTGCCCGAGTTACACCAGGAACGCACAATCCCTACATCAGTGCTCAGACTGTCCGCAATAGGCTGAGAGAGGCTGGACTGAGGGCTTGTACGCCTGTTGTAAGGCAGGTCCTCACCAGACATCACCGGGAACAACGTCGCCTATGGGAAGAAACCCACAGTCGCTGGACCAGACAGGAAAAAGTGCTCTTTGCTGACGAGTCACGGTTTTGTCTCACCAGGGGTGATGGTCAGATTTGCGTTTATCATCGAAGGAATGGGCGTTACACTGAGGCCTGTACTCTAGTACGGGATCGATTTGGAGGTGGAGGGTCCGTCATGGTCTGGGGCGGTGTGTCACAGCATCATCGGACTGAGCTTGTTGTCATTGCAGACAATATCAACGCTGTGCGTTACCGGGAAGACATCCTCCTCCCTCATGTGGTACCCTTCCTGCAGGCTCATCCTGTCATGACCCTCCAGCATGACAATGCCACCAACCATACTGCTCGTACTGTGCGTGATTTCCTGCAAGACAGGAATGTCAGTCCCTGCCATGGCAAGCGAAGAGCCCAGTTCTCAATCCCATTGAGCACGTCTGGGACCTGTTGGATCGGAGGGTGAGGGCTAGGGCCATTCCCCACAGAAATGTCCGGGAACTTGCAGGTGACTTGGTGGAAGAGTGCGGTAACATCTCACAGCAATAACTGGCAGATCTGGTGCAGTCCATGAGGAGGAGATGCACTGCAGTACTTAATGCAGCTGGTGGCCACACCAGATACTGACTGTTACTTTTGATTGTGACCCCCCCTTTGTTCAGGGACACATTATTACATTTCTGTTAGTCAAATGTCTGTGGAACTTGTTCAGTTTCTCTCAGTTGTTGTTATGTTCATACAAATATTTACACATGTTAAGTTTGCTGAAAATAAACGCAGTTGACAGTGAGAGGACGTTTCTTTTTAGTTTAGTCCTTGTATCTTAACATCAGTCTGTGGTTAATCTATATTCTATCTAAATGAAAATTCTACCAATTTTAAAGTAACTTTTATTGCCATTGCCAATTGTGTAAAAATAACCTACATAAAGCCAACAAATAAAAACATTGCAGCCTGCAGTTAGAAAATATCCTGATAAAAATAAATCTCCTATAAATCACATTGGCTACACATACGATGTTTCCAGTTCCTAGCAGACAGGCTATCAACTATGTATTAACTTGGTCTGGCCCAGAAAAACTAGGTTGTCCCTTTAAAAAAAATATATACCAATCTGCAGTTTAAACAATAAGAAAGCTGTCATTCCACCACTGTTTTGGTAATAAGATGGATGGGGCTGGAGAAATGTAACTACTCTCAAATTCATAGATAGACCTATGGATGCAAGGACTGACCATCCATGATATCAACATTATAGTTTTAACCATGTTGAGGCTATACAGTGTTGATTTACATTGTTTCTAAACATTGGATTAAAAAAGCTTATTTTGGGTTCTGATGGGGTACAACAGTTGAACTAAGCTCATGAGGCATGCGTTATATTATTCAAGAATCAATGGCTATAAATAAAGAATATAAAAGTCAAAATATGGATGTTGTAATTACAGATTGGACTTGGAAAGTATTCAGACCCTTCACTGTTTACACATTTTGTTACATTACATCCTTATTCTAAAATGGATTCAATTAAATAGTTTCCTCATTAATCTACACACAATACACTATAATGATAACATTTTTTTTAAATGTGCACATTTATAAAAAATAAAAAACATGAATAACTTATTTACATAAGTATTTAGACCCAAAATTGAGATCAGGTGCATCCTGTTTCCTGACTCTCAGACCATGAGAAACAAGATTCTCTGGTCTGTTGAAACCTAGATTAAACTCTTTGGCCTGAATGACAAGCATCATGTCTGGCACCAACCTGGCACCATCCCTATGGTGGCAGGGACTGGAGGACTTGTCAGGCTTGAGGGAACTAGTCAGCATTGAGGGTAAGATGAACAGAGCAAGTACAGAGAGATTCTTGATGAAAATCTGCTCCAGAGCGCTCAGAACCTCAGACTGGGGTGAAGGTTCACCTTGCAACAGGACAAAGACTCTAAGCACACAGCCAAGACAACGCAGGAGTGGCTTCAGGACAAAGACTCTAAGCACACAGCCAAGACAACGCAGGAGTGGCTTCAGGACAAAGACTCTAAGCACACAGCCAAGACAACGCAGGAGTGGCTTCAGGACAAAGACTCTAAGCACACAGCCAAGACAACGCAGGAGTAGCTTCAGGACAACGACTCTGAATACTTTTTTCTATGCAGAGAACAATGGGAGACAGTCCCCAAAGTGTGCCAAGCTTGTAGTGTCATACCCAAGAAGCCTGAAGGCTGTAATTGCTGCCAAAAAAGTACTGAGGAAAGGGTCTGAATACTTAATTAAATGTGATTTCAGTTGTTGTTGTTTTTTTGCAAAATTGTCTAAAAATCTGTTTTTCTTTTGTCATTGTGTATATATATATGTAAACCGTTTTAAAATAAGGCTGTAACATAACATAACGAGGGAAAAAAAGTCGCTCTGGATAAGAGCGTCTGCTAAATGACTTAAATGTAAATGTAAAAGCCAATGGGTCGGAATCATTTAAACGTCCAAATATGGATGAGGTAATTGTAGATTTACTCATTTATAGCCACACATCAGTTCAAAAACTGCAGAGTTTGTACCTCTGTATTTAAGACAGTACTTACTAGTGTTAATCAGGGACCGGTTTCCCAAAACCATTTTATGGCTAAGTTCATCGTTACCATTGGATGCCTTAAGATGTGTTTGGGAAACCGGGCCCAGATATCCCGTAACCTCATCTTCTTCCTCCGCCTTTCTGGATGTGACAGCCATCTCCTCCTCCTCCTCTTTCACTCCAAAAACTGCATCCTCCTCTTTCTCCTCTTCTTTTACTGTAACATCCTCCTCCTCTTTCACTCTGAACGTGCCTTCTTCTTTCACTGAAACGTCTTTCTCTTCTTCTTTAACCGGAACAGACTCAACCTCTACCTGTTTTTTAACGGTGACAGCCTCCTCTTCTTTCTCCTCTTTAACGACAACGTTCAGCCACAGACCCTCTTCATCCGTCCAGCAGACCTCCCTTCTTTAACAGGAGGAGAGTAGCTTAGTGAACTCATGGTCGGAGATGTTAGCGAAGCTATGCTAATGAATGAGCAGCAATCTAAATTGCCATGAGCCGACCAATAACATCGTAAATATTAAAGTAAATGGGATAACTAACTAGACGACAGAAGTGGGTATAAAACACAGTGGCTAATATACACTAAAGCGTCTAAAGAGCTTTATTGGTTCGTCTATTTTGTCTATCAAGCTACCGAGGTGTCTGACTAACTGTTGCTGCTGATGAAAGAAGAGTTCCGTCCACTACATTATACGTCACACCAGCAGCATCGGCTTAAATTCCCAGACCGCCATCTGCTGACTGGAGTGGGTAACGCAGATGTGTAAAATGCAGAGTTTATATTCAGACAAAAAGTTAATCGGTAGGAAGCATGCGTTTTTACCCACCAATGTAACAACACAGTGTGGTTAAAGACTTAGTAACGTAGAAGCAGTCACAATCTGGTTACCTATATGTGCAAACTGTTGTTTTCTCAAGAGCGGTTTGTGGCACAATCGAGGGGTTCGAGACCTTCGTCCTGTTGTTTCATTACACTACATATTTATTAACTTCCGATATCTTCTAAACTACCTACAAGGCACAACGTCATATTGATCTACTATATATAAAACAGTAAATTTGAATTAGTCTGTGCTACCAAGTTTGTATGCGTTTTACGTTTTACATGCTGACAAGACCTGACGCGTTTGTCACGAGCATGTTAATTTTGTCCATCCAGACTCGATCAGCAGTTTGAAATATCAAAATGAACCAACTATATTAATTGTGGGACTGGTCGAAAAACATTAAACACTCATGGCAATTTAGATAGCTTGCTGTTGCTAGCTCAATTGTCATGGGATATAAACATGGAGCTGTTATTTTACCGGAAATTCACAATGTCCTCTACTCTGACAATTAATCCACAGATAAAACGGTAAACCGAATTTGTTTCTAGTTATCCTACTTCAGGCTTCTTCTTCTGAGTCAAATACTAAATGTTCAGTGAGTGTTTGGTGGTTATATAATTCACTTTCCTACTAACTTTCCAAAAGTTGACGTGCCAAAATCTTACCAAACCATTCATTATTCTACTAACAATGCTCACCAATGTAGCTGACCGATGTAGAGAGACAAGTGCAGAATGTTTTTGTGATGGGGGTAATACAGTTGAAACATTTATAAGTAATT
>NW_025746519.1:0-32500 GCF_021184085.1 Oncorhynchus gorbuscha
TTGATGACAGGTGTCAAAAATATGATTGATTGCTGAACTTTTGACCTTCTGACATGTAGTGAATATGTGCATTGTCCCGCCCCCCTGTTCGTGTCGTCATGTGTTAGAGGGTGTGTGTTATTTTGTGGCCCATGCCCCCTCCACCCCCTCCACCCCCAGTTTTATTTCCCTTACGGTTGTTATCTATGAAGCATGAAAGTCTGGGTTTATAGATATCTCTGGGGGCCTCAGTATTATAAATGTCCAGAACAAGCCATTTTTTAAGACCTGAATATTAAACATCTAAAATATGTCTACAAGTGTAATTCTCGGAGTGCTCTGTAGCTCATGTCACGAACCCATCGCCAAAAGCTTGGAGGATATTTTGTTAGAAGGCTCCCGAATGTTTTAACAGATTTCTGTGTACAAGCGAGGGCCATATTTCATACATATTCAACCCGGAGGAATCTACGGTTAAGATATTCACAGACAGCGTGTCCCAACCCTTTTATCGTGCAGAACCCGAGACTTATTCTCCAGCGCTAAGGATGCGAGAATGTTTTAAAATAATGTTATCTTTGTGTCAAATGCAACGTGCCCTGAGTGCTTCAAGGCTGCCAGGATATGCGTTGGAAGAACAAGTCTGTGGACGCCAGGATCTAATGGCTCTGAGAGTAACTGCCAGGGGGTATACCCCGGACTACCCCTAAGTCATGATGACGCGTGCATGTTTAAATATGTGCCCCCGCCCCGTCCCCCCTGTTCGTGTGGTCATGTGTTAGAAGGTTGTTTGAACTTTTGTGACCCATGCTCCCCTCCTCCCCAGTTTTATCTCCCTTACGGTTGTTATCTATGAAGCAGGAATGTCTGGGGCTATAGATATCTCTGGGGGCCTCAGTATTATAAATGTACAGAACAAGGCTTGCGAAACCCAGAACCGTAAACCCTATTTTTTAAACATGGATTTTGCGATCAGTGGCAAAGCTGTGATGACTGTAGCATCGGAGGCAGGACCGCGTCTGAAACATCGAGAAAGGGCCAAGTATACAGCCTCGATATACGATGCACCAAAAAAGCGGTTTTTAAACGTATATAGAACCCAGATACCGCCCGCAACGGCGCTGAAAGATGAAGTGTTGATGTCTAACGGACAGCATTGGGGGCATCTGTTTGATTACTTGGCCTGTACCGTGAAACTCTATACGTTAGCCGAAGGGGAAGAATATACCGACCAGAAATTAGGCGTGACTTATGATGTTGAAGACTGGACTGTTTTTCGACAGGTTTTGTGTCCCGAACTGAGCCGTATAACCAAGGGCTACAGTTTGTTCACAGGCTACGAGACCCGTTGGGCAGGTACCCCGGACACCGCAGGACGAGTATTTCACAGAGTTAAATTACAACGTATAAATGGCCGGCCTTGCGGATGCGTGGAATTTCACGTCAGCACCGCTGAAATCCGGAACCAAAACATCAGGGGTGGTGGTTCGGTCGGGGATTTCCGGCTTCGAATGCTTATACCCATTAAAAGCTGGCCTTTAATGGAATTGCAAATGTTGGAGCGGTTGGACGCTCTGTTTGTGCAGAGCCAAAAGCGTCAGAGCATTGTACGGCTAAAGAAGTGCATAATATATACGAATCCTGAGGATTACCACTCAAAACAACCCCAAGAAGATACAACGTCAGGAGAGGCAGCCCCCAAAGAAAGCGAGGTAAGCGGTGTTGTTAACCCCGTCCAGATACCCCGAGGGTTGGTTCAAGAATAAAAAGGCTGGTTCTTAAAACCTACAGTTCTTAAGCTACGCATTGACCATGGATATTCCTAACGCATACCCGAACGCAGAAAAGGCCTGGGCTCCCGACACTAAGGATTGTATGCCTCGCAGCCCTCCATTCTACTCCCCCCTGGCAAGACACCAGGTACACAACCTGAGGACGTGTTTGATGGGGTGGTCAGTACTATTTTTGTTGACACAATCAAGGCCTCAGTAGCCGCGCTTTTAGACGTGGTGATTGGAGAATATATACGAGAAAAATGCATCGGTTGTGAGATGAATCACCCCAGCCAGCGAAGGCACCCCTGCCTATACGATCCCCCAAGATACTACTTCTTCAAAATTTTGAGGCGCTGGTGAAAAGACTTTGGTCCCGCCGGTTTATACCATCGCTGGTCAGAGCCCTGGAGGCTATGGGGCTTGTGCCGTCTACCCCCAGAGTTTACGGGGTAACCGAAGCATTCCTACACGAGCTAAAGGAGGCAATTCACATACACCAGAAACTCAAAGAAATCCGACACACCCTGGTGGAGGATAACAAATACAGGGAGGCTGTTGTGTCAGATGTGATGGCTTTCTGGCTCAATAAACCCCAAGAGCCCGAGTGACATTTTTGTTATTTAGATGTAGAGCAATGGGTAACTACATGTATACGATGTTAGATAGAATAAATACATTTTTTCTTTTGAGAGAACTTACAAGTGTTATGCATCAAATTATTGAAAATAAAGTGAACAATGTCTCGTTCTACAAAACCCCCAATTCCGGGGTTAATGTAGAGCGTGTTTTGAAAATGGACCAAATCATGACTCATGTACGCCATGCCGGCGAGGTTCTACAATGGACACATATGGTAAACCGGCTTGGTGGTGATTCTGAAGAACTAGAAACAACCTTGTCTAAGATTTTACTTTATATGTTGGAAACACCCTTTAATTGTACCATGTATCATATTTGTTGTTTATATACTTTTATAGCGGATGTGTCTGTTGTAAAAATTCAGCGAAACAAACCTGTTAATCTAAACCAAATATACAAGGTTTTACATGATTCGATCATAGAGAAAGGGGGGGCATGTATCCTGCAACGAATTAGGGATTGTCTGTATACGTAATACCTAATGTTTTCATGAAAATAAAAATCCCCAAAATGAAAATGAAATGTTGTTGTTATTTGAAAGTGGCTCATTAACATTATTGTACCTCAGAGAGGCAAGAAGGATGGCAGAGCAGATTTTGAAAAACATTTATTATAATCCATCTAACCCGGGGTCTTATGGTGGTAAGGAGCGTTTACAGCGCGCTTTAGCTGAAGAAACAGGTCATAGGTTAAGCGATGTTAAAGTCACGGAGTGGTTATCAGAACAGAACGCGCACACTCTACATAAACCCGTGAGAAAACATTTTCCTAGAAATAGAGTTTTTTCTACACACCCATTGTCCCAATTTCAGGCGGATCTATGTGACATGCAGGCCCTTGCAGATAAAAATGAAGGAAACCGCTACATGCTAACGGTCATAGATATTTTCTCTAAAATAGCTTTTGTCAGGGTCTTAAAGAATAAGAGCGGCGCTGAGGTGACCAGGGCATTTGCCTCTATCTTGAAGGAAGGAGGCGCCCCCAAGAAAGTGCAGACCGATGGCGGAAAATAATTTTTTAATAAGACCTTTCAGAAACTAATGAAAAAGCACAATATAGTACATTTTGCTACAGGATCGGATTTGAAAGCTTCGGTGGTTGAACGCTTTAACAAGACTTTGAAGGAGAGAATGTGGCGTTATTTTACAGCGCACAACACGCATAGATATATAGATATAGTTCAAGATTTAGTAATTGCTTATAACAATAGTTATCATAAAAGTATAAGGATGAAACCCTCCGAAGTCTCTTCGGAAAACTCTTTTCAAGTCTTTAAAAATCTGTATGGTTTGCTACCTCTTCGCCGTAAGAAAAAAATAAATTTCAAATTTATTGTGGGGGACTTGGTTCGTATATCCAAGTTGAGGGGTGTTTTCGATAAAAAATATGTGCAAGGATACAGTGATGAGCTTTTCACGGTTACAGAATGTCTGCTGCGCATACCCCCGGTCTACATATTAAAAGATTATGACGGTGAATTTATAACGGGATATTTTTATGAGCAGGAATTACAGAAGGTAAAGGTTGGTAAAGACAAGGTGTTTCACGTAGAGGAGATTTTAGCTCAAAAGAGAGAGAAAGGTCAAAAATGGGTGCTGGTCCGCTGGAAAAACTGGCCGCTAAAATTCAACAGCTGGGTATTAGAGAAGGATGTAGTTGAGGCATCAGGGGTTAATTTAAACCCCCATGCATGATAAAATACATCCTCATTCGGGTGTACACCGGAGGGCATAATGGAACACAGCGGCTTCTACCTGACTCTCCCCAGTAATGCGTCCGCACACATATATCGTAAAAATCAGAGTTCTAATTATACAACCAATTTTCCAAAGCCTATAGAGTTATCAGAGGCCTGGGAAGTAGGGCTCAGCGAGATTACATACCCCCATAGCTGGTATAATATCAAAGATAAGGACCGGGAATTTTATTTCAAAAAGTTAACGGAACCGGCTAAATTTATTAAGGTTAAAAAAGGGTTCTATAGAACCGTCGAAAGGCTCGTCTCCGAGTTGAATGAACGGCTATCGCAGAACAGTATGGAAATATTCCTGATGTACAACCCTATACATAAAAGGGTACAAATCTCAGGAGATGCTTCCAGGGGGATAAAGACCAGTGGTAATTTAGCATACATGTTGGGGATGGGGCCCAATACATGGACTTATGTGAGAGATAAACTATTCCCATTCCCCGCGGATATACATGCAGGATTTTACAACATATTTGTGTATACCGACATCATAGCATATCAAAGGGTCGGAGACAGCTGTGTGCCACTCCTGAGAACGGTTCATATAGATGGAAAGGATGGGGACATCGTCACTGTCACCTATGACAAGCCACACTACGTACCTGTAAGCAAGAAATATATTGAAAACATTCTTGTTGAGCTTAAAACGGATCAGAACGAAAACATTGAATTTACTTATGGTAAAACGATTGTAAAACTCCACTTTAGACCCACCAAAACCTCTCTACATATATAATATTAGTATTATATATTTTATATATATAATACATCTAAATTAAAATTATGGAACACCGACATCTCGACCCTAACCGGTATGTCACATACTATGTGGATCAAGTGGGTAATGGTTTACCAGGATATTATGGGGCGCCCACAATGTATGGTTCGGGGATCGGAGGGATATTTCGTAATCTCTTTAGGATGGTTTTACCGTTTATGAAGAGAGGCTTCAGCATAGCCAAACCGCATTTAAAATCAGCAGCAAAAAATATAGTAAGTGAGGTTGTCGCCAACGCTATAACCAGAAGGGCGTCACCAGTTGTCGAGAGTCAAGAAGGTTCGGGGTTGATGATGATGTCTCGATGACCGAAAAAGAGACCGCCCGGTATAAGGCGAAGACTTGCGCCTAAAAAACGGAGGTTAACGGTTAAAAGCAACACAGTTAGTCAAAGAAGGGGTAAAGTGAGGAGGTCTGGACCAAAAACGGTAAAAAGAATACTCGGAAGTATTTTCTAAAAGAACAACCACCATGGCTCTTTTACACCGCATGTCCTCTGAAGCTATAAAAACAGAGCTCGATCTTTTCACGGCCCCCTTAACCCAACATTCAGTAGAGAGGTCCAGTTATGTGGAGATAGCCCCACTCTCGGCCATTACAGACAACGGCCCCATAGAGTTTTTCATACCAGGCCACGGTGACAACTATCTGGACCTCAACAACACCTTGGTGCATTTGCGTCTAAAAGTAACCAAAAGAGATGGTACTGATATTGCAAACGATGCCAAAGTGAGTCTCATTAATTACCCAGTGGCCACCATCTTCTCCCAAGTGGATGTGACTTTGGGGGAACGGCTAATCAGTCAAAGCAGTGCCACGTACCCCTACAGGGCTATCATGGAATGCTTACTCAACTACTCTGAAGACACTCTCAAGACCCAATTCAGCGCAGGGCTTTTTAGCAAGGATACTGCAGGAGGCTCTATGGAATCGACAGACCCATCCACAGGTGCAAATAAAGGCCTGGCCGCCCGGGCTCGCTACTGTGCAGAATCTCGAGAGTTTCATCTGCTAGGCCCTATACACTCTGACATTTTCTTTCAAGAACGTTTACTCTTAAATGCGGTTGATTTAAGACTAAAATTAACCAGGGCCAAGGATGAGTTTTGCCTAATGTCTGCAACGGATGGGGACTTTAGCTTAAAAGTGTTGGGGGCCACGCTTTTTATTAAAAAAGTAACGGTATCTCCGGCAGTTCGTCTGGGTCACTCACAGGCTTTGCTGAAAGGAAATGCCCTTTACCCTCTCCAAAGAATTACCATGAAAACCTTTAGCATACCCGTGGGCAGCAGAATCTGCAGTCAAGAAAACCTATTTCTAGGCCCTTTACCGCGATACGTAGTTATAGGTTTGGTTGATCACGCCTCCAATACGGGCAGCTTAAATAAAAAAAACTTTAATTTTCAACACTTTAATGCAGAGTATGTCGCTCTGTGTCAGGACGGACGTCAGGTCCCTGCTAAGGCTTTCCAACCGCAATTTAATAACAACATATCTGTGCGAGAATTTTACAATCTATTCCTGGCTACCGGGAGGCATCTAAAAGATCTCTCTTTACCTATTGACAGAAATGATTTTGCCGAGGGTTACACAATGTATGCTTTCAATTTATCTCCAGATGATGACACCTCAGGAAATCTTTCTGTGGTGTCCCAAGGTAACCTCAGGCTGGAAATGCGTTTCCGTACACCTTTAGCCTGTACGGTTAGCATGATTGTTTATGCCAGCTCTGATTCAATCTTGGAGGTGAATAGCCGAAGACAGGTTTTAGTAGATTATTATTAAGGATCGTTGAGCAAAAGACATGAATACCCAAGAGTTGGAAGGGCTGATGAGCCGCCTGATTGGAAAACAATTTTGCGGAGTGTTGGCTTGTGATGAATTACCTATGGAGAAATGGAAGGTGCGGCCTGCAATGTTTATTGTCAATACCCATCCTAAAAACATGCCGGGTGAACATTGGCTAGCTGTGACCTTAGAAGAGGAAGGAGGAAGAAAAATCTCAACTTTTTTTGATTCCTATGGTTTCCCACCTGGTTTTTCACATTTCCCCAAATCTATTAAAGAATTTCTGACCAAAAATGGTTCAAAGATATACTACAATACCAAACAGGTGCAAGATACCCTTTCAACGACATGCGGTCAACACTGTGTATTCTACCTATGTCAAAGAGCCCGGGGAGTTTCTTTTGAAGATGTTATGTCTATTTATAAGGACGATTTAAAAAGTAATGATAAAGTTGTAGCTTGTTTTGTTAGAAAATATCAAAAGTGTTCAAATGTGTATCCTCTAAGAACGTGTAATCAAGGCGTATGCTCACGCCAAATGTTTCAAGAATGCCACAAATGTTAAATTGCTTATTTTTCAAATAAAATGTATTGAATTTAATCATAGTCATTCAAAAGTCATTCAAAAGGCTAACCACCCAGAGAGATCGGGATTAGGGAAAGGTCCAGAGGCGTTCAGGGGGGGTAAATGGGTTATCGTCATTCATTTCATAAGGATGCGAGGGTTTTGGGGCATCTTTAGGGGTGCTGTATCTCGGTGACGGTTTGTGTTTTAAAGAGTGAATCTGTTGCCGAATCTTATAGTTGGGTACACCCGAGAGGGGTATGTTGAGGATGGCCAGGGCCTTAAGAAACTGAAGCCACCCTGGAGGTCTTCGGTCATCAATATATAATAATATATGCCATTTAGCAGACGCTTTTATCCAAAGCGACTTACAGTCATGTGTGCATACATTCTACGTATGGGTGGTCCCGGGGATCGAACCCACTACCCTGGCGTTACAAGCGCCATGCTCTACCAACTCAGCCACCTTGTGGGTAGATGTGGTACTTTTAAGCAAGTCAATTATATGTGAACCCTTGACAACAGCCCCCCTGAAGGATAAACTCTCCTTTGTCATTCCAAGTAGCTGCCCCATTTGAGTCTTTTAGCTTGTTCATAATGTAGCTAACATTTTTCCTGTTACGTGCCGGAACATGGGTTAACAAGTCATGCATAACTTTATCTTCAACAGGCATTTGATCTTCAGATGGTAAGCTTGAAGCTACAGGCCTTACAGGGGCGTGGCTCTCGCGAGGCTCGTCATCTTTTAAAGGGTCCTGTAGGGAAATAGTTAAATGGTCTGTCTCTCTCTCCCCTTGTTTCACCAAGGATAAATACCTTTGCAAGAGGTTTGTGTATTTTTGGACCTTATCATAGGGGTTCAACCCTTTTTGATTCAAAATATCCTTCATGGCCGTATCCAAATAATTTTCCGCTGTTTGTCTGATATTTTCGGGGGCCCCTGCATTTGTTTTTTTAAGTCTATCCAACTCTTGTTGTGGCACCAGATACATTTTATTGGCCATAACCCTATGTGTTCAACCACCACGTCGGGCTGCAATAAGGCTGGTGATGAAGGGCACGGCTATACTTAGTAAAGGTAGAATAAAACCGCCAGACTGTTGTATGCTATGTCGTTTCTTTTGAAGACTGACCCTTTTATTGGCAAATAGCTTGATCGAGGTCTTTTGTCTCTTTAATTTTTTCAATTGTGTCAGGGTGAGTGGAATGCGTCCTTTGAGAAGATTCAAAGCAATCTCACATAGGGATAATATGAGATCTGTAGAACAGTGACCCAAGATGGCCTTCCGTTCATTAGATGTAGCCCCAACTAGGCTTCTCAAGAGGGGCAAGTTTCTTTTTAAACGCAGAGACATAGCGGCTACTTTTTTTTAGGAATGTACGCAGCCGGCCACTCCCACGGGAACAGACCGGTTCGTAGCCTCAGGTGTTCTGGAGTATTTGCTTTTAAATCCACGATTAAATAAGAAAATGGCGCTTGGGTTGCGTCCTCGTAGCTCTCCATAAAGTAGGATTTCCTTCCCGGGTACATCTGCTGAGCTAGAGTGTTAATTTGTAGTTTGTCTCTAGGATTTTTGAACAAAACCATGTAATTGGCGTTCAAACTGATGGTGCGGCTATTTTTACCTTGGTGAAACACATTCTGCACCAAGTAAAGCACGGATAGGTTTCTATGATGTGTGTATTGGGTTCGTTTTGCACATAAAGTACAGAATCTGGGGGTGCGGTTGGGGGGTGTTTTGGAACTTCAAGAGAGCTGAATTAGCTCTACTGTGATACAAAATCACAATCTTGATATTCAGAAGGTTTTCAAATTTGACAATGTCTGAGAATGCCACGCCTTCATGGATCCCGAGACCCACCGCCGTTTGGATCTCTCTAGCCTTTTGCAATGCCGTCAGATCAGTACATCCGGGGTTAAGTAAATGCGCTAGGCCTATTGCAAAACATAGCTTATTATCGGGATTGTGAACGTTTATGAGGCAGGCCCTTTTATTTCTTATGATTTCTGACTGCATTAGACTATCTAGCTTCCTTCTCTGCCCACCACCCCCCTGTGGTTGACGTATTATTTGTACTACAAGCTCTAGGGTCCGATCTGCTATGATGGCTAAATTTGACTGAACAAGGCGTTCTACCAGCGCTGTAAATTGTTCAAGATCTGCTTCGCCATTGGGTAAAATAAGAGATACTGAATTATGCAGGCTATCTCCACATATTTCCAACTGTAAGACATCGCGAGGTTCGCCATAATCTCTTGCTGTTTCTAACAGGTCATTCAGAGTGTCCATTATCAGCATGTAAAATACAGCATAGTCAAGATTCTGATTCACACATAGGAAATTGAAAAACTGTCGAATCTCTGTATTGTTGAATTTATTCCTGTACACAACCCTGACACGTCTATCCTGAACATCTGCCGCCAGATTTATTAGACAATTGTCCAATTCCCCAAAAACATCTTGTGGCATTTCAGACTCTATGGAGCTGGGCTTTACTGGTTGTTCTATCGTTGTTGGTGTTGTCGGGGGTGAAATTGTCTGACTTTCGTTAATACGATTAATTAAGGTTATGAGGGCTTCGGGAATCTGGGATAACATGTTTTCCTCAACCCCCCCTGATTGGTTCATACGATTAATCATTTCTAAGAGTTCGGCGGGAATCTGTGTTAATATTGTCATGTTTTGTCATTTATTATCTTGTCTTGTCCCTGTGCTTCCCATTCTATTCGTTTCCCTCTGCTGGTCTTATTAGGTTCTTTCCCTCTTTCTATCCCTCTCTCTCCCCCTCCCTCTTTCACTCTCTCGCTCTCTCTTCTCTCTATCGTTCCGTTCCTGCTCCCAGCTGTTCCTATTCCCCTAATCAATCATTTAGTCTTCCCACACCTGTTCCCGATCCTTTCCCCTGATTAGAGTCCCTATTTCTTCCTTTGTGTTCCGTTCCTGTCCTGTCGGTTCCTTGTTTAGAATTCACCGTGCTGTGATTGTGTATCGCCCTGTCGTGTCGTGTTTTCCTCAGATGCTGCGTGGTGAGCAGGTGTCTGAGTCTGTCTGGTTCAAGTGCCTTCCCGAGGCAACCTGCTGTTCACCTGCTGTTCAAGATCGAGTCTCCAGTTTGTCCTCGTCATTTCGAGTGAAAGTTGTGTTTTTTGTTTGTATTTACTTTACTGGATTAAAGACTCTGTTTTCGCCAAGTCGCTTTTGGGTCCTCTTTCACCTGCATGACAGAAGGAACCGACCAAGGAATGGACCCAGCGACTTCAGACGCTCGTTACACTGCCGTCGAGATCCAAGGAGCCATGCTCGGCAGACACGAGCAGGAATTGTCTGCTGCTCGCCATGCCGTGGAGAACCTGGCCGCTCAGGTTTCCGACCTCTCTGGACAGTTCCAGAGTCTACGTCTCGTGCCACCTGTTACTTCCTGGCCTGCCGAGCCTCCAGAACCTAGGGTTAATAACCCACCTTGCTACTCCGGGCAGCCCACTGAGTGCCGCTCCTTTCTCACGCAGTGTGAGATTGTGTTCTCTCTCCAACCCAACACATACTCTAGAGAGAGAGCTCGGGTTGCTTACGTCATTTCACTCCTTACTGGCCGGGCTCGAGAATGGGGCACAGCTATCTGGGAGGCAAGGGCTGATTGCTCTAACAAGTTCCAGAACTTTAAAGAGGAGATGATTCGGGTTTTTGACCGTTCAGTTTTTGGTAGGGAGGCTTCTAGGGCCCTGGCTTCCTTATGCCAAGGTGAACGGTCCATAACGGATTATTCTATTGAGTTTCGCACTCTTGCTGCCTCTAGTGAGTGGAACGAGCCGGCGCTGCTCGCTCGTTTTCTGGAGGGACTCCACGCAGTGGTTAAGGATGAGATTCTCTCCCGGGAGGTTCCTTCAGATGTGGACTCTTTGATTGCTCTCGCCATCCGCATAGAACGACGGGTAGATCTTCGTCACCGGGCTCGTGGAAGAGAGCTCGCATCAACGGTGTTTCCCTGCTCCGCATCGCAACCATCTCCCTCCTCTGGCTCAGAGACTGAGCCCATGCAGCTGGGAGGGATTCGCATCTCGACTAAGGAGAGGGAACGGAGGATCACCAACCGCCTGTGCCTCTATTGCGGAGTTGCTGGACATTTTGTTAATTCATGTCCAGTAAAAGCCAGAGCTCATCTGTAAGCGGAGGGCAACAGGTGAGCGCAACTACTCAAGTCTCTCCATCAAAATCCTGTACTACTTTGTCGGTCCATCTACGCTGGACCGGTTCGGGTGCTACATGTAGTGCCTTGATAGACTCTGGGGCTGAGGGTTGTTTCATGGACGAAGCATGGGTTCGAAACATGACATTCCTTTCAGAGAGTTAGAGAAGCCTACGCCCATGTTCGCCTTAGATGGTAGTCATCTTCCCAGTATCAGATTTGAGACACTACCTTTAACCCTCACAGTATCTGGTAACCACAGTGAGACTATTTCTTTTTTGATTTTCCGTTCACCGTTTACACCTGTTGTTTTGGGTCATCCCTGGCTAGTATGTCATAATCCTTCTATTAATTGGTCTAGTAATTCTATCCTATCCTGGAACGTTTCTTGTCATGTGAAGTGTTTAATGTCTGCCATCCCTCCCGTTTCTTCTGTCCCTACTTCTCAGGAGGAACCTGGCGATTTGACAGGAGTGCCGGAGGAATATCATGATCTGCGCACGGTCTTCAGTCGGTCCCGAGCCAACTCCCTTCCTCCTCACCGGTCGTATGATTGTAGTATTGATCTCCTTCCGGGGACCACTCCTCCTCGGGGTAGACTATACTCTCTGTCGGCTCCCGAACGTAAGGCTCTCGAGGATTATTTGTCTGTGTCTCTTGACGCCGGTACCATAGTGCCTTCTTCCTCTCCGGCCGGGGCGGGGTTCTTTTTGTTAAGAAGAAGGACGGTACTCTGCGCCCCTGCGTGGATTATCGAGGGCTGAATGACATAACGGTTAAGAATCGTTATCCGCTTCCCCTTATGTCATCAGCCTTCGAGATTCTGCAGGGAGCCAGGTGCTTTACTAAGTTGGACCTTCGTAACCCTTACCATCTCGTGCGCATCAGAGAGGGGGACGAGTGGAAAACGGCGTTTAACACTCCGTTAGGGCATTTTGAGTACCGGGTTCTGCCGTTCGGTCTCGCCAATGCGCCAGCTGTTTTTCAGGCATTAGTTAATGATGTTCTGAGAGACATGCTGAACATCTTTGTTTTTGTCTATCTTGACGATATCCTGATTTTTTCTCCGTCACTCGAGATTCATGTTCAGCACGTTCGACGTGTTCTACAGCGCCTTTTAGAGAATTGTCTCTACGTAAAGGCTGAGAAGTGCTCTTTTCATGTCTCCTCCGTTACTTTTCTCGGTTCCATTATTTCCGCTGAAGGCATTCAGATGGATTCCGCTAAGGTCCAAGCTGTCAGTGATTGGCCCGTTCCAAGGTCACGTGTCGAGTTGCAGCGCTTTTTAGGTTTCGCTAATTTCTATCGGCGTTTCATTCGTAATTTCGGTCAAGTTGCTGCCCCTCTCACAGCTCTTACTTCTGTCAAGACGTGTTTTAAGTGGTCCGGTTCCGCCCAGGGAGCTTTTGATCTTCTAAAAGAACGTTTTACGTCCGCTCCTATCCTCGTTACTCCTGACGTCACTAGACAATTCATTGTCGAGGTTGACGCTTCAGAGGTAGGCGTGGGAGCCATTCTATCCCAGCGCTTCCAGTCTGACGATAAGGTTCATCCTTGCGCTTATTTTTCTCATCGCCTGTCGCCATCTGAGCGCAACTATGATGTGGGTAACCGTGAACTGCTCGCCATCCGCTTAGCCCTAGGCGAATGGCGACAGTGGTTGGAGGGGGCGACCGTTCCTTTTGTCGTTTGGACAGACCATAAGAACCTTGAGTACATCCGTTCTGCCAAACGACTTAATGCCCGTCAAGCTCGTTGGGCGTTGTTTTTCGCTCGTTTCGAGTTTGTGATTTCTTACCGTCCGGGTAGCAAGAACACCAAGCCTGATGCCTTATCCCGTCTGTTTAGTTCTTCTGTGGCTTCTACTGATCCCGAGGGGATTCTTCCTTATGGGCGCGTTGTCGGGTTAACAGTCTGGGGAATTGAAAGACAGGTTAAGCAAGCACTCACGCACACTGCGTCGCCGCGCGCTTGTCCTAGTAACCTCCTTTTCGTTCCTGTTTCCACTCGTCTGGCTGTTCTTCAGTGGGCTCACTCTGCCAAGTTAGCTGGTCATCCCGGTGTTCGAGGCACTCTTGCGTCTATTCGCCAGCGCTTTTGGTGGCCGACTCAGGAGCGTGACACGCGCCGTTTCGTGGCTGCTTGTTCGGACTGCGCGCAGACTAAGTCGGGTAACTCTCCTCCTGCTGGTCGTCTCAGACCGCTCCCTATTCCTTCTCGACCATGGTCTCACATCGCCCTAGACTTCATTACCGGTCTGCCTTTGTCTGCGGGGAAGACTGTGATTCTTACGGTTGTCGATAGGTTCTCTAAGGCGGCACATTTCATTCCCCTCGCTAAACTTCCTTCCGCTAAGGAGACGGCACAAATCATTATCGAGAATGTATTCAGAATTCATGGCCTCCCGTTAGACGCCGTTTCAGACAGAGGCCCGCAATTCACGTCACAGTTTTGGAGGGAGTTCTGTCGTTTGATTGGTGCGTCCGTCAGTCTCTCTTCCGGGTTTCATCCCCAGTCTAACGGTCAAGCAGAGAGGGCCAATCAGACGATTGGTCGCATACTACGCAGCCTTTCTTTCAGAAACCCTGCGTCTTGGGCAGAACAGCTCCCCTGGGCAGAATACGCTCACAATTCGCTTCCTTCGTCTGCTACCGGGTTATCTCCGTTTCAGAGTAGTCTGGGTTACCAGCCTCCTCTGTTCTCATCCCAGCTTGCCGAGTCCAGCGTTCCCTCCGCTCAAGCGTTTGTCCAACGTTGTGAGCGCACCTGGAGGAGGGTGAGGTCTGCACTTTGCCGTTACAGGGCACAGACTGTGAGAGCCGCCAATAAACGCAGGATTAAGAGTCCAAGGTATTGTTGCGGCCAGAGAGTGTGGCTTTCCACTCGCAACCTTCCTCTTACGACAGCTTCTCGTAAGTTGACTCCGCGGTTCATTGGTCCGTTCCGTGTTTCCCAGGTCGTCAATCCTGTCGCTGTGCGACTGCTTCTTCCGCGACATCTTCGTCGCGTCCATCCTGTCTTCCATGTCTCCTGTGTTAAGCCCTTTCTTCGCACCCCCGTTCGTCTTCCCTCCCCCTCCCGTCCTTGTCGAGAGCGCACCTATTTACAAGGTACATAGGATCATGGACATGCGTTCTCGGGGACGGGGTCACCAATACTTAGTGGATTGGGAGGGTTACGGTCCTGAGGAGAGGAGTTGGGTTCCGTCTCGGGACGTGCTGGACCGTTCACTCATTGATGATTTCCTCCGTTGCCGCCAGGATTCCTCCTCGAGTGCGCCAGGAGGCGCTCGGTGAGTGGGGGGTACTGTCATGTTTTGTCATTTATTATCTTGTCTTGTCCCTGTGCTTCCCATTCTATTCGTTTCCCTCTGCTGGTCTTATTAGGTTCTTTCCCTCTTTCTATCCCTCTCTCTCCCCTCCCTCTTTCACTCTCTCGCTCTCTCTTCTCTCTATCGTTCCATTCCTGCTCCCAGCTGTTCCTATTCCCCTAATCAATCATTTAGTCTTCCCACACCTGTTCCCGATCCTTTCCCCTGATTAGAGTCCCTATTTCTTCCTTTGTGTTCCGTTCCTGTCCTGTCGGTTCCTTGTTTAGAATTCACCGTGCTGTGATTGTGTATCGCCCTGTCGTGTCGTGTTTTCCTCAGATGCTGCGTGGTGAGCAGGTGTCTGAGTCTGTCTGGTTCAAGTGCCTTCCCGAGGCAACCTGCTGTTCACCTGCTGTTCAAGATCGAGTCTCCAGTTTGTCCTCGTCATTTCGAGTGAAAGTTGTGTTTTTTGTTTGTATTTACTTTACTGGATTAAAGACTCTGTTTTCGCCAAGTCGCTTTTGGGTCCTCTTTCACCTGCATGACAAATATACTTTCATCTAACGTTCCTGAATCGTTCATATGTCTTATACCTTCTAGGAGTTCGTCTGGAATCTGGGATAAGAGGCTTTCAACTGTCTCCCCGTGTTGCGTTAGTTCTGACATTTTTGGATAATTAAGTGTTCGTTTTTTTATTTTATTTTTATTTATTTATTTTTTATTTTTTATGTAATGGTTGTTGTTACATGTATGCTTTTAGCGTCTGTATTTGCGTTTTTTAATGGGGTTGCTGTTTAACATGCGTGGAATTGTTCTATGCCAGAATAACATATCGTCTCTGTACTGTCTCTCAATTAAATCCCCCAGTTGTTTGTATAGCAAAACATTCCTCGATTTCAAAGCCCTGGAAAATAATGTGAAAAACCTTTCTTGTTCGGCTGCCGGTACTGAGGCCGTAGAATTGACTGGGTCTACAAGGTTGGCCGCATCACAGAATAGCTGGTCATCAACATCCGAAATGTCGTTAAAAACAGGTCTCTTGGGTGTTCCATTCTGAATGCGCGGTGCGCCGGAATCCCCCAGCTCTAGATTTATGTGGTCGTCTGTGCCGTTTTTCACCGGTGCGGAGTCTGAATTAAAATAATACATACATAATAATATAATAATACATACGTTATTAGATATAAAAAAATATCTATGTTAGCTACATACAAATGTCAAATACCTTTCTGTTATAATAATATATATTAACAATACATATTTAAAATACCTCGGCTTTTTTGGCGCTTGTTGTGACGAATCGCCGAAACCGGGGGTGTGTGACTTTTTCCATCGAGCGTTCCAGATTCTGCTGGGTCTGTCTCCGGGCAGTCTGAAAAAACATTATTTGTCCTTGTTTTAACATAGGTTATCAACAGATCTATAACTAATAAAAAGGCTTATAACTAATAACAAAACTTTATAATGGTCCCATACCTTGCCCCTGGAGCGCCGGCTCGTGAAGCAGCAAGTTCCCGGCCCAACAGTAGTTTTCGGGGGGGCTTGATTCTGAGCAGTGTACTTGGGCCAACGTTACTAGTTGTTTGTTGGGGTCTTGAGTATGTCTGGAGGGGGTCAATGTTCCCTGGATTTGCGGTGAGTTTGAAAAAGCGCTCGTACAGAACGGTAGAATTGCATCAAATTCCTGCGTGTCAGATGTCCATAACACATCCTTTATCACAACGGGCTGTATGTCGGCTGTAAATACATAAAATAGTTTAAAAAAATAGTACAACCTATTTTTAAAATGTTTATATATAAATATTTCTTGGGTATGTGTTTAATTATAAGGACTTACAACGAAAAAAGGCCGTTGGTGATTGTCTGCCAGAATTTTGCTCCTGCGAACCCCCATCATGTTCCAGATCCGGCAACTCTCGTAAAATCTGCATAAATGTCGGGGATCCTAGATTCCATTAGACAATGTTAACAGTTATACGCTATATCTACACTTTTTTTAACATATATTGGGCTTTTGGCCTGAAATACCCAAATAACTAGGGGGTAATATTTCTATTCAACAAATCTTAAAATATAAGTTCTTTTCATTTACTCACCGCCAGAAATATCTGGATAAGAGCGTCTGCTAAATGACTTAAATGTAAATGTAAATATCCATTATGCGAGATTCCCTTATTCCGAATATTATTATTATTATTATTTTAATATGTCCGTGCAGCTCAATATTCTGGGCCTTTATGTTTGCGCTAAAGCAATACTGACAACGTTAAAAAATAGTTCTGTCGCTAACTATCTAAAAGTTCGGAATGAGTTTTTTTTGAGAGATGTATGCCTGGTTTAGAGAACACATGCTGTGAATTCAAACAACAGGATGGGGTTGTCGTGACATTCTGTCTGCAAACGGTTTGTGTGTGGGGCCGCAGATTAGGGATATCTATGTTTAACCCCGCTGTTCTGTTGATATCTCGACATGCCTTATGCGTGATAGTGCACACCTTGGTTTCAAACGTTTCTCTACAGCTAAGAGTTCTGTTTTATGTAAAAAAAAAAAAAAAACTTGGATGCAGGTCTTTGTACATTATTACAAACTTTAATAAAACATAATGATAACAACCGTAAGGGAGATAAAACTGGGGAGGAGGGGAGCATGGGTCACAAAAGTTCAAACAACCTTCTAACACATGACCACACGAACAGGGGGGGACGGGGCGGGGGCACATATTTAAACATGCACGCGTCATCATGACTTAGGGGTAGTCCGGGGTATACCCCCTGGCAGTTACTCTCAGAGCCATTAGATCCTGGCGTCCACAGACTTGTTCTTCCAACGCATATCCTGGCAGCCTTGAAGCACTCAGGGCACGTTGCATTTGACACAAAGATAACATTATTTTAAAACATTCTCGCATCCTTAGCGCTGGAGAATAAGTCTCGGGTTCTGCACGATAAAAGGGTTGGGACACGCTGTCTGTGAATATCTTAACCGTAGATTCCTCCGGGTTGAATATGTATGAAATATGGCCCTCGCTTGTACACAGAAATCCGTTAAAACATTCGGGAGCCTCTAACAAAATATCCTCCAAGCTTTTGGCGTTGGGTTTGTGACATGAGCTACAGAGCACTCCGAGAATTACACTTGTAGACATATTTTAGATGTTTAATATTCAGGTCTTAAAAAATGGCTTGTTCTGGACATTTATAATACTGAGGCCCCCAGAGATATCTATAAACCCAGACTTTCATGCTTCATAGATAACAACCGTAAGGGAAATAAAACTGGGGGGTGGAGGGGGGTGGAGGGGGGCATGGGCCACAAAATAACACACACCCTCTAACACATGACGACACGAACAGGGGGGCGGGACAATGCACATATTCACTACATGTCAGAAGATCAAAAGTTCAGCAATCAATCATATTTTTGACACCTGTCATCAATCAATCATTTTGACACATGCTGTATCCTATTACTCTCTGCTGCACTCTGGATGTCCAATTTTTGCTGTGCTGTCTATTTGAGATGAAATGAAGATCGTGGACAGTTTTCAGCAAGTTGCCACATTGAAATACAGAAAAAAACTTTTTTTCCATAAACAAGCTCTAAATCATGTTTGATGCACTCTGGATGTCCAATTTTTGCTGTGCTGTCTATTTGAGATGAAATGAACATTGTGGACAGTTTTCAGCAAGTTGCCACATTGAAATACAGAAAAACGTTTTTTCCATAAACAAGCTCTAAATCATGTTTGCTGCACTCTGGATGTCCAATTTTTGCTGTGCTGTCTATTTGAGATGAAATGAACATTGTGGAGAGTTTTCAACAAGTTGCCACATTGAAAAACAGAAAAAACGTTTTTTTCATAAACAAGCTCTAAATCATGTTTGCTGCACTCTGGATGTCCAATTTTTGCTGTGCTGTCTATTTGAGATGAAATGAACATTGTGGACAGTTTTCAGCAAGTTGCAACATTGAAATACAGAAAAACTTTTTTCCATAAACAAGCTCTAAATCATGTTTGATGCACTCTGGATGTCCAATTTTTGCTGTGCTGTCTATTTGAGATGAAATTAACATTGTGGACAGTTTTCAGCAAGTTGCAACATGGAAATCCAGAAATAAGCACTTTTCCATAAACAAGCTCTAAATCATGTTTGATGCACTCTGGATAACATTTTGTTTTGTTATGTTTATTCGAGATGTTATGAAAACACTGTAGAATGCATAAATAAGCACTTTTCCATAAACAAGCTCTAAATCATGTTTGAAGCACTCTGGATGTCCAATTTTTGCTGTGCTGTCTATTTGAGATGAAATGAACATTGTGGACAGTTTTCAGCAAGTTGCCACATTGAAATACAGAAAAAACGTTTTTTCCATAAACAAGCTCTAAATCATGTCTGATGCACTCTGGATGTCCAATTTTTGCTGTGCTGTCTATTTGAGATGAGATGAACATTGTGGACAGTTTTCAGCAAGTTGCCACATTGAAATACAGAAAAAAAAAGTTTTTTTCCATAAACATGCTCTAAATCATGTTTGCTGCACTCTGGATGTCCAATTTTTGCTGGGATAATTCCAGTACAGTACATGTGTAGAGGGATAATTTCAGTACAGTACATGTGTAAAGGGTGTAGAGGGATAATTCCAGTACAGTACATGTGCAAAGGGTGGAGGGGGATCATTCCAGTGCAGTACATGTGTAGAGGGATAATTCCAGTACAGTACATGTGTAGAGGGATAATTCCAGCACAGTTAATGTGTAGAGGGATAATTCCAGTACAGTTTATGTGTAATGAGATAATTCCAGTACAGTTTATGTGTAGTGGGATAATTCCAGTAAAGTACCTCTGTAGAGGGAACATTCCAGTACAGTACATGTGTAGAGGGTTAATTCCAGTACAGCACATGTGTAAAGGGTGGAGGGAGATAATTCCAGTAAAGTACATGTGTAGAGGGATCATTCCAGTACAGTACATGTGTAGAGGGATAATTCCAGTACAGTACATGTGTAAAGGATGTAGGGGGATAATTCCAGTAAAGTACCTGTGTAGAGGGATCATTCCAGTACAGTACATGTGTAGAGGGATAATTCCAGTACATTACATGTGTAAAGGGTGTAGGGGGATAATTCCAGTGCAGTACATGTGTAGAGGGATAATTCCAGTACAGTACATGTGTGAAGGGTGTCGGGGGCTAATTCCTGTTAATTCCAGTACAGTACAAGTGTAAATGTTGTAGGGGAATAATTCCAGTGCAATACATGTGTAGAGGGATAATTCCAGTACAGTACATGTATAAAGGGATACTTCCAGTAGAGTACATGTGTAGAGGGATCATTACAGTACAGTATATGTGTAGAGGGATAATTCCAGTGCAGTACATGTGTAGAGGGATAATTCCAGTACAGTACATGTATAAAGGGTGTAGGGGGATATTTTCAGTACAGTAAATGTGTAAAGGGTGGAGGGGGATCATTCCAGTACAGTACATGTGTAAAGGGTGTAGAGGGATCATTCCAGTACAGTACATGTGTAGAGGGATAATTCCAGTACAGTACATGTGTAAAGGGTGGAGGGGGATCATTCCAGTACAGTACATGTGTAAAGAGTGTAGGGGATAATTCCAGCGCAGTACATATGCAGAGGGATAATTCCAGTACAGTACATGTGTAAATGGTGTAGAGGGATCATTCCAGTACAGTACATGTGTAGAGGGATAATTCCAGTACAGTACATGTGTAAAGGGTGGAGGGGGATCATTCCAGTACAGTACATGTGTAAAGAGTGTAGGGGATAATTCCAGCGCAGTACATATGCAGAGGGATAATTCCAGTACAGTACATGTGTAAAGGGTGTAGAGGGATAATTCCAGTACAGTACATGTGTAGAGGGATCATTCCAGTAGAATACATGTGTAGAGGGACAATTCCAGTAGAGGACATGTGTAGAGGGATAATTCCAGTACAGTACATGTGTTAAGGTTGTAGGGGGATAATTCCAGTGCAGTACAAGTGTAGAGGGATCATTTCAGTACAGTACATGTGTAAATGGTGTAGGGGAATAATTCCAGTGCCGTACACGTGTAGAGGGATAATTCCAGTACAGTACATGTGTAGAGGGATAATTCCAGTACAGTACATGTGTTAAGGGTGCAGAGGGATAATTCCAGTGCAGCACATGTGTCAAGGCGATAATTACAGTACATATGTTAAAGGTGTTGAGGGATAATTCCAGTGCACTAGTTATCGACTGGAGACTTAAAATGCTGAAAACAGGTCCCTAGTGGAATTACAACAACATGGCTGCTTGTTAACTAAGATATGTAGAGGGTAACCATATACAGTGGGGCAAAAAAGGATTTAGTCAGCCACCAATTGTGCACGTTCTCCCACTTAAAAAGATGAGAGGGGCCTGTAATTTTCATTATAGGTACACTTCAACTATGACAGACAAAATGAGACAAAAAATCCAGAAAATCACATTGTAGGATTTTTAATGAATTTATTTGCAAATTATGGTGGAAAATAAGTATTTGGTCACCTACAAACAAGCAAGATTTCTGGCTTTCACAGACCTGTAACTTCTTCTTTAAGAGGCTCCTCTGTCCTCCACTCGTTACCTGTATTAATGGCACCTGTTTGAACTTGTTATCAGTATAAAAGACATCTGTCCACAACCTCAAACAGTCACACTCCAAACTCCACTATGGCCAAGACCAAAGAGATGTCAAAGGACACCAGAAACAAAATTGTAGACCTGCACCAGGCTGGGAAGACTGAATCTGCAATAGGTAAGCAGCTTGGTTTGAAGAAATCAACTGTGGGAGCAATTAATAGGAAATGGAAGACATATAAGACCACTGATAATCTCCCTCGATCTGGGGCTCCATGCAAGATATCACCCCGTGGGGTCAAAATTATCACAAGAACGGTGAGCAAAAATCCCAGAACCACACGGGGGGGACCTATTGAATGACCTGCAGAGAGCTGGGTCCAAAGTAACAAAGCCTACCATCAGTAACACACTACGCCGCCAGGGACTCTAATCCTGCAGTGCCAGGCGTGTCCCCCTGCTTAAGCCAGTACATGTCCAGGCCCGTCTGAAGTTTGCTAGAGAGCATTTGGATGATTCAGAAGAAGATTGGGAGAATGTCATATGGTCAGATGAAACCAAAATATAACTTTTTGGTAAAAACTCAACTAGTCGTGTTTCGAGGACAAAGAAGAGAGTTGCATCCAAAGAACACCATACCTACTGTGAAGCATGGGGGTGGAAACATCTGGGGCTGTTTTTCTGCAAAGGCACCAGGACGACTAATCCGTGTAAAGGAAAGAATGAATGGGGCCATGTATCGTGACATTTTGAGTGAAAACCTCCTTCCATCAGCAAAGGCATTGAAGATGAAACGTGGCTGGGTCTTTCAGCATGACAATGATCCCAAACACACCGCCCGGGTAACGAAGGAGTGGCTTCGTAAGAAGCATTTCAAGGTCCTGGAGTGGCCTAGCCAGTCTCCAGATCTCAACCCCATAGAAAAATCTTTGGAGGGAGTTGAAAGTCTGTGTTGCCCAGCAACAGCCCCAAAACATCACTGCTCTAGAGGAGATCTGCATGGTAGAATGGGCCAAAATACCAGCAACAGTGTGTGAAAACCTTGTGAAGACTTACAGAAAACGTTTGACCTCTGTCATTTTCAACAAAGGGTATATAACAAAGTATTGAGATAAACTTTTCTTATTGACCAAATACTTATTTCCCACCATAATTTGCAAATAAATTCATAAAAAATCCTACAATGTGATTTCCTGGATTTTTTTCTCTTATTTTGTCTGTCATAGTTGACAATTACAGGCCTCTCTCATATTTTTAAGTGGAGGAACTTGCACAATTGGTGGTTGACTAAATACTTTTTTGCCCCACTGTACATTGCACATAGACTGTAAGAAATCCTGAATGTATTGAAATGCCTTGGCTCGCAGGGGATGTGTTAATTCATAACTGTCATGTTCTGACCTTTATTTCCTTTGTTTTGTATTTATTTAGTATGGTCAGGGCGTGAGTTGGGTGGGCAGTCTATGTTTGTTTTTCTATGTTTTGGGGTATTTCTATGTTTCGGCCTAGTATGGTTCTCAATCAGAGGCAGGTGTCATTAGTTGTCTCTGATTGAGAATCATACTTAGGTAGCTTGGGTTTCACTGTGTGTTTGTGGGTGATTGTTCCTGTCTCTGTGTTTGCACCAGATAGGACTGTTTTTGCTTTTCCACGTTTATTGTTTTGTAGTGTTCATGTTTATCTGTTTTTATTCAACATGAATCAATATAACCACGCTGCGTTTTGGTCCGCCTCTACTTCACCACAGGAAAACCCTTACAATAACCCATAATTTATACCTATTACTTCATAACCAATCATGTATACCTGTTAGTTCATAACCCGTAATTTATACCTTTTGCTCGAAAGGAGCGTTTCAGGCAGACTGGCACTCTCCCTGACCTTACTTCTTACTTGGCAGGAACTAATGGGGAACCATAATAATTCCCAGGAAGAATAGCTGCTGCCTTGGCAGGAACACAGTCATGTGATACATGGTATTGAAAAGTCCAATCTTAGGAGAGTTCATGGGAGGCACTATACTGTGTGTCTGCAGGTGTCTACTGGTCAAAACCACTGATACAGGTTCCCCTCCACCCTCTGGTGGGTTGGATCATGTATACAGAGAAACCTAGATTCAAATACTTAGATTTGTGTGTATTGGGTACATGTTGTGAAATTGTTAGATATTACTGCACCGTCGGAGCTAGAAACGCAAGCATTTCGCTACACTCGCAGTAACATCTGCTAAACACGTGTATGTGACCAATAAAATGTGATTTTGATTTGAAATAAATATTTATCAAATGTGCTTCTGGCTGGGGTCAAAATGACTCCAAAGGATTTGAATTTGTTAAAAGTCAATTAATTATACAGAAACACTAAACCATGATTTAGATTTATTAAGAACAAGTTGATTGACAAAGTTATGAAAAATTGGAAGAATGAAAAAAAAACACATTTTGGCTATGATAAAAGATATGCCTCTGGGGTCAAAATGATCCATGTCAGAAGTATGGTTCAATGCAAATATGCAGTGGTGTGTAAAGTTTGTTTAAAATTCTCACTCATTAAACACGAATAAATCAACACATGCTTCTCTTTGAACGACTTAATATAATAATCAACTTTTATGAAATAAATGAAAAATAAACGTTTGGTTCCTCAACTGCGTTACCCACTCCAGTCAGCAGATGGCGATGTGCGTCTGTTAGGTTCCGGCGACGCTGCTCCTTCACAACAACAACAGCTAGTCAGACATCTCGGTTGCTTTCTAGCAAACATAGCTACAACATTCACTCTATTTACACTGGTTTGGTGTATATTAGGCGCTGTGTATTAAACACACTTCTGTTGTATGTACTTGTTGGCCCATTTAATTATATATTTACGTTGTTTGTCAGCTAGCTGGTTTGCTAAGTTAGCTTGGAACTATGTTAGTCGCTAATGCTAACTAGCTAACATCTCCGACCATGAGTTCACTCAGCTACTCTCCTCCTGCTAAAGAAGAGGGGGTTTGCTGGACGGAGAAAGAAGCTCTGGTCAAAGAGGAGGAGGAGGAATATGAGGATGTTACAATACAAAAACAAGTAGAGGGTGAGGCTGATACCGTGAAAGAAGAAGAGAAAGACGTTTCAGTGAAAGAAGAGGAAGACCTGTTCAGAGTGAAAGAGGAGGAGGATGTTATAGTAATGCAGGCAATGAGGCAGGCAATGAGGCAGTGATCGCTGAGATCCTGATTGAAAACATCAGAGGTGTATGTGGAGGGAAAGTATGACAGAACTATGCAGGCCATCTCAGCAGTAGATTGCAACTCCTCTCATTTTGAAGGAAAATGTTGTAGTTGGGGATGGAAATATCAGAATATTTGGTGGCCTTCCAAAGCCAGGATTCAGACACGGCAAGGACATCAGGGTTGGCAGAGTGTGCTAAAGCAGTGAGTAAAACAAACTTAGGGAGGAGGTTTCTGATGTTAACATGCATGAAACCAAGGTTTTTACTGTTACAGAAGTCAACAAATGATAGTGCCTAGGGACACACAGGGTCTGGGTTAACCTCCACATCACCCGACAAACAGAGGATTAGGAAGAGGGTAAGGCTAAAGGCCGTCTAGTGCGTTGTGAACAGAGACTAAAAAGAGCAGATTTCTGGGCGTGGTAGGATAGATTCAAGTCATGATGTACAGACAGGGGTATGGTAGGGTGCGGGTACAGTAGAGGTAAACCAAGGCATTGAGTGACGATAAGAGAGGTGGGTGGGAGGTGGGACAAAAGAGTTCTCTGAGGCATGTTGAGTGGGACTAGGGGCTCTGCACTAAAATAAAACAATGATAACTAACCTGAACAACAGTATACAAGGCATATTGACATTAGAGAGACGTAAAGCGAGGCATAAAGCAATCACAGGTGTTGATTGGGAGAGCTAGCTAAAACAACAGGTGAGACAACAACAGCTAATCAGCTAACACAACAACAGCAGGTAAAATGGCGATTAATGGGCAGAGAGGGTCAGTTAAATACACACAGGGCCTGAGTTTGCGGCTGACAGATAAAAAATAAATAAACAGAATGGAGTACCGTGATTAATGGACAGTCCAGCAGGCATCAGCTATGTAGCCAAGTGATCATAGAGTCCAGTGAACAGCAAAATATGAACCAGTGAAGCCGATATGGTAGTCTTTACTACGCTCTCTCTCTACCCTCTCTCTCTCTCTCTACCCTCTCTCTTCCCCCTCTCTCTCTCTCCCTCTACCTACCCTCTCTCTCTCAACCCACTCTCTCTCTCTAACCTCTCACTCTCTACCCTCTCACTCACTCTCTACCCCCTCTCTCTCTACCCTCTCTCTTCCCCCTCTCTCTCTCTCCCTCTACCTACCCTCTCTCTCTCAACCCACTCTCTCTCTCTACCCTCTCTCTCTCTCTCTACCCTCTCTCTTCCCCCTCTCTCTCTCTCCCTCTACCTACCCTCTCTCTCTCAACCCACTCTCTCTCTCTAACCTCTCACTCTCTACCCTCTCACTCACTCTCTCTTCCCTCTCTCTTTCTCTCTACCCTCTCTCTCTTCCCTCTCTCTACCCCCTCAATCTATTCTCTCTCTCTCTCTCTCTCTCTCTCTACCCTGTCTCTCTCTCTCTACTCTCTCTCTCGACCCACTCTCTCTCTCTCTACCCTCTCTACCTTCTCTCTCTACCTTCTCTCTCTCTACCCTCTCTCTCTCTCCCACTCTCTACCCCCTCTCTCTACTCTCTCTCTCTCTCTCTCTCTCTCTCTCTCTCTCTCTCTCTCTCTCTCTCTCTCTCTCTCTCTCTCTCTCTCTCTCTCTCTCTCTCTCTCTCTCTCTCTCTCTCTCTCTCTCTCTCTCTCTCTCTCTCTCTCTCTACCCTCTCTCTCTTCCTAGCCTCTTTCTCTCTACTTACCCAGGTCTCTCTTTACCCTCCTTCTACACTCGCTCTCCCTTTCTACCCTCTCTCAATTCAATTCAATTCAATTCAAGGGCTTTATTGGCATGGGAAATGTGTTAACATTGCCAAAGCAAGTGAGGTGGATAATATATAAAGTGAATATATAAAGTGAAATAAACAATAGAAATTAAGAGTAAACATTACACATATAGAAGTTTCAAAACAATAAAGACATTACAAATGTCATATTATATATATAGTGTTTTAACAATGTACAAATGGTTAAAGGACACAAGATAAACTAAATAAGCACAAATAAGGGTTGTATTTACAATGGTGTTTGTTCTTCACTGGTTGCCCTTTTCTCGCGGCAACAGGTCACAAATCTTGCTGCTGTGATGGCACACTGTGGAATTTCACCCAGTAGATATGGGAGTTTATCAAAATTGGATTTGTTTTCGAATTCTTTGTGGATCTGTGTAATCTGAGGGAAATATGTCTCTCTAATATGGTCATACATTGGGTAGGAGGTTAGGAAGTGCAGCTCAGTTTCCACCTCATTTTGTGGGCAGTGAGCACATAGCCTGTCTTCTCTTGAGAGCCATGTCTGCCTACGGCGGCCTTTCTCAATAGCAAGGCTATGTTCACTGAGTCTGTACGTAGTCAAAGCTTTCCTTAATTTAGGGTCAGTCACAGTGGTCAGGTATTCTGCCGCTGTGTACTCTCTGTGTAGGGCCCTTTTACCCAGGAAATTGTCTAAAAGGGATTGAATTGGTTGTTGCCTAATTGTTTTTTGGTAGGTTTCCAAACTGCATTCCTTCCATCTATAGCATTTCTTAATGTTACTCAGTTCCTTTGGCTTTGATGCCTCATGATTGAGTATTGCTCTGTTTAAGTAGACTGTGATTTTGCTGTGGTCTGATAGGGGTGTCAGTGGGCTGACTGTGAATGCTCTGAGAGACTCTGGGTTGAGGTCAGTGATAAAGTAGTCTACAGTACTACTGCCAAGAGATGAGCTATAGGTGTACCTACCATAGGAGTCCCCTCGAAGCCTACCGTTGACTATGTACATACCCAGCGTGTGACAGAGCTGCAGGAGTTGTGACCCGTTTTTGTTGGTTATGTTGTCATAGTAGTGCCTAGGGGGGCATATGTGGGAGGGAATGCTGTCACCTCCAGGCAGGTGTTTGTCCCCCTGTGTGCTGAGGGTGTCAGGTTCTTGTCCGGTTCTGGCATTTAGGTCGCCACAGACTAGTACATGTCCCTGGGCCTGGAAATGATTGATTTCCCCCTCCAGGATGGAGAAGCTGTCTTCATTAAAATATGGGGATTTTAGTGGGGGGATATAGGTAGCACACAGGAGGACATTTTTCTCTGTTAGGATAATTTCCTTTTGAATTTCTAGCCAAATGTAGAATGTTCCTGTTTTGATTAATTTAATGGAGTGAGTTAGGTCTGCTCTATACCAAATTAGCATACCCCCTGAGTCCCTTCCCTGTTTCACACCTGGTAGATTGGTGGATGGGACTACCAGCTCTCTGTAACCTAGAGGGCAACCAGTGGGTCCGTCTCCTCTATACCAGGTTTCTTGTGGGATGACAATGTCTGTATTACCGATTTCTTTGGTGAAGTCCGGGTTTCTGCTCTTTAGGCCAAAGGCAGATGACCTCAGGCCTTGGATATTCCAGGATAATATAGTGAAGGCTTTTTGTTCCATAGAGTGTCCAATGTTGTTGGTCGTGGTTTGGCCTCAGGCCAGTAAGTGTGAGCAGAGCCTGCTGAGCATCTGGTACATGCCATTGGCTTGGGCGAGTGTGAGAGTGGGGGTTGGGACTGTTTGCCCGCTCACTACCTGGGCGTATGTGTGGCTTCCATGTTGAGGCCCTCTTTGCGGGGGTGGGGTGCATGGGGTGGGCAGGAGTGGCATAGGTCTGATCTGAGGGGGCCTAAATGGGGTGTGGGCATGGTTTACGTGGGGGGGTGTTGATTGGTTGGGGTGGGGGTGTGGATGTGTCTGGGTGTACTGTGGTCTGGATGTAATTCCTCTTGGCGTGTGTCCTCTATGTGTAGGTCCAGGGGGGGGGGGGTCCTGCAGATCTGGGAGGGTGTCTCGCTGGTCTGGGTGGGGTGTCTATTGATCTATTGCTCCTGTGTGAAGTGTTGGGGATACGTTTGAGAGCGATGTCCTTTAGAGTTCGGGCAAAGGTGGGCACTGCTGCCTTGTAGAGGTGGACCTGGTCATAGAGGCTGTTCAAGTCCAGGGTGGAGTGGTGGGCCAGGAAAACGTTTGGTTTTGAGGCACAGTCACGGGAAATACTTGCATTTACCCGCTGTATCGTGGCAGGGTGGAAGTATTTTCGTGGTAGCAGGGTGGAGATAACCACTTGTGCGTTGGGGAAAGTAGAAGAAGCCTTTTCAATCACTCCCTTCAGTGCTGTGGCCACTCTTTCCTGCTGTGCTCTCAGGTCGTTTGTGCCTGTGTGTATTATTATGTGGCTGGGTGAACCTAGTTTGGCCTCAGACAGAAGGTCTAGGGCGCGCTGGGTGTTTGGACACCAGAGTTTAGACACACTGTGTTTGGGAAAAAGTTTTTTTTCTTCTATATATTTCCCATTTGAGTCCATAAGTAGTACAAACTGTGTCTTGTGTTTGTCCTCAGTGGGTGTGGGGGGGTTGTCAGAAGGGCTATCAGGGTGGCTGACAGGGGGGGTGCTCAGAGGGGGTGAGAGCCTCTGGGCTTGGGGTTCTTCATTTGTCTGTTCTGCTGTGATGTCGACTCTATGGTCAGGGTCTGGTGTGGACTGTTCTGCTGTGGTGTCGACTCTATGGTCAGGGTCTGGTGTGGACTGTTCTGCTGTGGTGTTGAGATTTTTGTTAGGTGCTGAGGTGGGCTGTTCTGCTGGCTTCTCTGTGGGGGTGGCCACCTCTCTAGTGGGTTGTTCTCTGTCACACGCCGTCCCCCTCAACTTCTCCTCCATCCCCCTCACCCTCTCCTCCATCCCCCTCAACCTCTCCTCCACCAGCAGTCTGATACTCTCCTCTAGTGCTCTGTTCTGCTCCTCTTTCTCCTGTTGTATTTGTCTCACCACTGTCCAAAGTGCAGATATGTCTTTGTCCACCTCCAGCTCTCCGGGACTGGTTAAGGGGCTGTTGTTGTGCTGGACTGTTGTCTGGGTCTGTGCTGACTGAAGTGTAATCACCTGTTGTTCCAGCTCCACCTGCCTTATCTCCAGCTGGGTGAATTTGTCCTTCATTTCAATGAGGGAGTGGTAATCTGTGCTGGGAGGTTGACTCTCCGCTGGGGGTTGCTCGTCTGTGGGGTTACATAATGAAGAGGTCTGGTCTGACCCGCTCGGTGTGGGGGTATCTTTATCAAGGGAGAGCTTCTCCTGCTGGGCCAATTCTTTGATTAGGTGAAAGTCCAGCTGAAACTGTTTGGGGTTACTCTGTACCATTACTGTTCCGGATTTATAGATATTTATATTATTTGACTCAGAGTCCTCGTTATCAAGTATTCTGAGTTTCCACCCCTCGTTAACCCCCCCTCTCTTAACAGAGGGGTAGTGTGCTAATATAGCACTGTGCCATGCCAGTGCTATATCAAGCCTGGCAGAATTATGTTAGAATTCAGTCCTTATAAAGTAATGTTGTGTATTTTTCTTCTTGGCTTTTGGAGATTAAGTATAGTTTCAGACTAAGCATTAGTCACTCAGTTCGAGGTTGGATGGTGTTTTCAGGTTTCTGTTGTTTTCCAGAGAATTTGCTGTATAGAGAAATAAATCTTGGTAGTTGTGAACCTTCCAGGTGATTCCGTAATTCTGTCCAAAATCAGGTTGTAGGTTTTAAGTTTTGATTTGAAGTGGGGGTTATGTTGTAGAGGGTAGAATCCAGTATGTGTTCCTGACAAAAAAAAACAAGTTTATCTAACTCCTAATCTATCTTTTTTAAAGAAAATGTTGAAAAATGCAGGAGCTCATCTGATCGTGACCTCTCTCTCTGTCTCTCTGTCTCTCTGTCTCTCTGTCTCTCTGTCTCTCTGTCTCTCTCTCTCTCTCTCTCTCTCTCTCTCTCTCTCTCTCTCTCTCTCTCTCTCTCTCTCTCTCTCTGTGTGTGTGTGTGTCTCTCTCTCTCTCTGTGTCTATCTCTCTCCCACTATGTGTATCCCTCTCTCTGTGTGTCTCTCTGTGTGTGTGTGTCTCTATCGCTGTGTGTCTCTCTGTCTCTGTGTCTCCCTCCGTGTGTCTCTCCCTCTGTGTGTGTCTCTCTCTCTGTGTTTGCCTCTCTATCTGATGTTTGTGTCTCTCTCTCTCCCTCTCTGTCACTGTCTCTCTCTGTGTGTCTCCCTGTGTGTGCCGCTCTCTCTCTCTCTCTCTCTCTCTCTCTCTCTCTCTCTCTCTCTCTCTCTCTCTCTCTCTCTCTCTCTCTCTCTCTCTCTCTCTCTCTCTCTCTCTCTCTCTCTGTGAGTGTCTTTCTCTCTCTGTGTGTGTCTCTCTCTCTCTCTCTGTGAGTGTCTTTCTCTCTCTGAGTGTGTGAATCTCTCTCTGTGTGTGTTTCTCTTCTCATCACTCTCTCTACCCTTTCTCTATCTGTCTCTCTCTCTCTCACACTCTATCTCTCTACCCTCTCTCTCTCTTCCCTCTCTCTTTCTCTCTCTCTTCCCTCTCTCTTTATCTCTATCTACCCTCTATCTCTAACCACTCTCTCTCTCTCTCTCTCTCTCTCTAACCTCTCTCTCCGCCTACTCTCTCTATATCTTATCTTCTTTCTCTCTCTACCCTCTCTCTTCACCCCCCCTCTCTCTCTCTCTCTATCTGTCTCTCTCACACTCTCTCTCTCTACCCTCCATCTACCCTCTCTCTACCCTCTCTCTCTCTTCCCTCTCTCTTTCTCTCTCTCTTCCCTCTCTCTTTATCTCTCTCTACCCTCTATCTCTAACCACTCTCTCTCTCTCTCTCTCTCTAACCTCTCTCTGCACCTACTCTCCCTATATCTATACCATCTTCTCTCTCTACCCTCTCTCTTCACTCCCTCTCTCTCTCGCTACCCTCTCTCTCTCTCTCTCTCTCTCTCTCTCTCTCTCTCTCTCTCTCTCTCTCTCTCTCTCTCTCTCTCTCTCTCTCTCTCTCTCTCTCTCTCTGCTCTACCCTCCCTCTACCCCCTCTCTCTCTCTACCCTCTCTCTCTACCCTCTCTCTCTCTCTGTGTCTCTCTCTCTCTCTGTATCTTTCACTCTCTCTGTGTCTTTCTCTCTGTGTCTCTATCGCTCTGTGTTTGTCTCCCTCTCTCTGTCTTGTTCACTTTCTGTTTATTTTCTTTCCCTCTGTGTGTGTCTCTCTCTCCTTGTGTGTCCCTCTATCTGTGTATGTCTTACTTTATCTGTGTCCCTCTTTTTCTGTGTGTGTGTCTGTGTGTGTCTCTCTCTGTGTGTGTGAGTCTCTCTCTCTCTCTCTCTCTCTCTCTCTCTCTCTCTCTCTCTCTCTCTCTCTCTCTCTCTCTCTCTCTCTCTCTCGCTCTCTCTCTCTCTCTCTCTATCTCTGTGTTTGTATCTCTCTGTGTGTGTGTCTCTCTCTCTCTCTGTGTGAGGGTAGTGAGGACTGCACAACGCATCACCGGGGGCAAACTACCTGCCCTCCAGGACACCTACACCACCCGTTGTTACAGGAAGGCCATAAAGATCATCACGGACATCAACCACCCGAACCACTGCCTGTTCACCCCGCTATCATCCAGAAGGCGAGGTCAGTACAGGTGCATCAAAGCTGGGACCGAGAGACTGAAAAACAGCTTCTATCTCAAGGCCATCAGACTGTTAAACAGCCACCACTAACATTGAGTGGCTGCTGCCAACACACTATCATTGACACTGACCCAACTCCAGCCATTTTAATAATGGGAATTGATGGGAAATGATGTAAATATATCACTAGCCACTTTAAACAATGCTACCTTATATAATGTTATTTACCCTACATTATTAATCTCATATGCATATGTATATACTGTACTCTACATCATCGACTGCATCCTTATGTAACACATGTATCACTAGCCACTTTAACTATGCCACTTTGTTTACTTTGTCTACACACTCATCTCATATGTATATACTGTACTCGATACCATCTACTGTATGCTGCTCTGTACCATCACTCATTCATATATCCTTATGTACATGTTCCTTATCCCCTTACACTGTGTATAAGACAGTAGTTTTGGAATTGTTAGTTAGATTACTTGTTGG